>NC_056747.1:1099653308-1099855808 GCF_019279795.1 Protopterus annectens
CATGGCTTTGTTATTGGAGCAGGAGTGAGAGCCAGTTGGATGCCAAAGACGCTCCCTTAGAATAGGCACATCCGTCCTCTGTAAAAACAGAAAGCAAGCTGACCAACGTATCCCACCACAAACTTTAACAAACTTTTTGAAACAAAAAAAAAATAAACAACTTAGTGCTTTTGTCTTGGTAATCACAAGACTTCATCAGAGTAAAATCACCCATTGCTCCACCCTTTTAAAGACATCAAATAGAACAATCAGAGTGTACACATTACCATACCGTGAATAATCATGAATAAATCAAGTAAAATTGACAAATATGGCAATAAAATTGTAAATATAAAAACAAATACAAAATATATATTGAGTATAAAAACAAATGACTTCACATACTGCTCATGATCAGTTAATAAATAGGACCAGTCAATGAATGTAAAAGTTTGATGTTCTGTAGTCCTATGTCGCCTTCATTCTTACATATGGGTTCGGAGTCGATCCTCAGCTCCAACTCTGCTGATTACAAAGCTCAATGTCTCTTAGTTGGCTCGTGGCAAGGTAGGCATCCCATAGTGCACTAGTAAAATCCCCAGATCTCGTTTGCCGCATCCACGAGTTCAGAAGTGCTTCTTGCTTGGCCATGGCTAAGTTGAAAGCTTTTTCTTTATTATTGTATGCTGTTGTTTGTCTTTCGGCTTTTTCCTGGTAAGGGGTCGCCACAGCGGAACTCCGGTCCATTAATGATTGGCAGTAGATTTTTTATGAAACGCCGAGGTGGCAGCTCGATACCCAACCTTCAACGAAGGCACGCCCATTTACGCACTCATGTCTTTCGAACGCTACCCAACCGCAAGGAGGACATGCAGGCCACGCCGAGAATCTAACGGGAGAACCTCTTGCTGTGAGGTAACACCGTACCACCGCGGCATTTCATTATTGTATATTTACTGATATTTCTTGACTTAAATAGGTAGTTATACTTAATATTAGTGATAGTTTTTTCATAGGTAGTTTATAGAAGTGTTTTTTGCTATGTACTTAGTTTTGAGAACTTATTGGCCATTCGGCCCTTGTTCTCTGTGTGGTATCCTGTGTGCTAGTTTCTCATATAGTTCACATTACTGTAGGTCTGCGTTTGTGTTAGGACCTTGCTTTTTTGACATTTTTTCTATATTAATATTGTGTGCAGTGTTTGCTTTTCTTGCCTGCTGTTTAAGATTCTGGTATTTTCCTGCTTTGCTTTCTTTCTTTTTCTCGCAGCTAGGTCCGTAGTTACAGGTTCTAGTCCTCTGTTTCTCCTCTGTGTGCATGTTGGTTGTTGGGGCTAGGCCTGTTTAAGTTAGACGACCTAGTCCTCGTTGTTTTTGGCTTGTCTCTCTCTTAGGGCGAGGCCCGTTTAAGTTAGAGGACCTTGTCCGCCTTTCTTCCTGTTTAGCTCATTATAGTCATGTCAAAGGAATCCAAAGATCATAAACCTTCGGGTTTTAAAAAGTGCCTTAAGTGCTCCCAAAAAATGTCGATTACAGATGGTCGCAGTAATTGCGTTTATTGCCTCGGAGCCATTCACCTACAGGAATCTTGTTCTTTCTGCCACTCCTTTGGCTCCAGAGTTCTTCAGGAGATAAAGAACAGATTAATTCTGAAAGGTTTCCTCAAGGCTTCCTTCGAGGAGGACTTGGCAAGTTCTTCTTCATCTTCCAAGTCTCATTCATCAAGAAAAGAGAAGGTCAAGTCGGCCAAGAGACTTTCTTCGGCACCGACTGTTTTGTCTGAACCTCCTCAGAAAACATTAAAACTGGATAAAACTTCTACCTCTTCGGCTCCACTGTCCTCTGAGCCGGTCGATGTTGACACTACAGTGTCGGCCCCAAGTTTTTTGGAGCAGACTACTAAAAAATTGCACCGGAGCCGGTCCAGAGAGCTTTTGCCGGTCTCCCCAACTTTGCAATCTCCCATTTTACAGAGATCCAGGTCACCTACCCTGTCATCCAAATCTTCCATGAGCCTTTCAGAAGAGGATGTAGAGAGAATAGTGCTTAGACTCTTGAAGTAGTCTGCTTTGCCCAAATTGTTGTTGGCTCTGACCAATTCAAATCCGGAGCCATCTGAGTCCATTCTCCCTGTTATGTTTCCTCCTTCGAGCTGAGTCGGGCCTTCGGAGATTTCGGTACCGCTTGTTGTGGAACCCTTGGATGTTCATCGTGCATACAGCTGCAGTAATCACAGATGGGTTCTCTGCCGTCAGGCGGGTCCTCGGTCGGCCGAATTCCAAAGTCTAGGTCCGGCGTCGGTTGCTGTCGCTCTCTTTCTGACGTCAGTGAGGCAGGAGTATATAAAACACAGCCAACGCCATTTCTCCAGTCGTTTTTGCCACGCGGTACCCGAAGCAGAAGCAGTTCGCAAGTGCCGGTCGGCCAGCTCCTGAATTTACGAAAAATTGGAAACAGAAGTCTTCATTAAAGCTAAGTACCCCGTTGGGGAAGCTTTTCTTGCCTCAGACCGATGTCAGAAAAAGTTGTGTATTTCTTGTGGGAAGCAAATACCGCATAAGGATTTCCATTCCCTCTGCATACCTTGTTTAGGCCCAGACCACGACATCTCGGGCTATCGCTTTTGCGCTACTTTCAATAAACGCACTATTAAGCGTCGGGCGGAGTTCGCCCAACACTTTTTTGGTACAGCCTTTGATTATAAAATGTCGTCAGAGACTCAGACTACCGTTTTGTCCAAAAAACGCAAGGACAAGGACCAACACGCGAGGTCCGCGGTCCCCACAGACACCATGCCAAAAGCGGCTACATGTGGTCCAGTTCTCAGCGAGACGCCTATGCAGTCCCTGACTACCGACGACACTTCTTTGGCGGTGTCTTCTGTACCCGAGACCGCAGGTACCTCGGCCCATACCCAGACTACAACCACCGAAGCTACTGTGAGCGTTGAGCCTCCTAATGTGGACAGGTCCACTTCCACCCATGTTGTCTTTAGACCCTCTTCTTCCTTTTCCATTAAGGCCTTTACTAAGTCCAAATCAAGAAAAAACACACTTCTGGATCACAAGTATCCAAATCGAAGTCTCCACAAAAAACGCAAACAAATGAAGCAGCACAACAGGATAAAAAACTTTTTTCTTTTTACTGGATTCTGGTACCTCGGCCTTCGCCTTCACATGGAATAATGATGTAAAGCACAAACCAGTTTAAATACACACCTCACATAGTCAATCATATTAATTAAACAATTAATCAATCACATATAAATATATCACTTCTTAAAGAAATATACATATATATGTGTATATGTATATATACACACACCCACACAGAATACAAAAAATAGATAATATTTTGTCATACATCTAAATTCATACCATTGGGAAATAGAGTTCCATAATTTACAATAAATTTAGATTCCATATTCAATAATTTTGTTTGAAATTTTATATTACTTTCTCCCATTCCCCAGGGTCTTGCCAAAATACTGAATTTAAAACCAGTTTGTTCTCCGTTGTGAAATTGATGAAAGTGGCTTGCAACTGGACTATCAAGTCTACTGTTCCTAATATCCCCCAAGTGTTCCAAAATTCTTAACTTAACCCTACGTTTTGTTTGTCCTATGTACCATTTTCGTTTAATACAATTGCACCCAATAATGTATACCACCCCAGAAGAATTGCAGTCAAAGTGATCTAGTGCATGGTATGTAACCCCATTAATTTTATGGCCATCTAAATTTAATAATTTTATCACAAACCTTGCATTTGTTGCAAGCAAAAGAGCCTGCATTCACTGCCCTGTCCTTCTTGCCCTTACTCCTAAGTAATTCCTTCAGATTTTTGCATCTTGTGTAAGAAAAAATAATGTTCTTTGGAACTATATTTCTCAAAAAATCATCACTTGTTATTATAGGCCACATGTTCAACACAATTCTCTTCAAAATAGAAGAAAAAGGAGAGAATTTATCTACAAAAAATATTTTGTCCATCTCCATAAGATCCTTTTTCTTGGAATAAAAAGATATATTCACAAGTCTCTTCCTATTCTTTTCTACAACCCCCTGTCCATTCAAATTTAACATTCCTTCCACTTTGGTCCTATGTGAATAGACAATACTCCTAGAATAACCTCTGTTCATTAGTCTTTTACAAATTATGTCAAATTCCCTTTGAATATTAATATTTTCAGATGTGTTCATAGCAATTCGTCTAAATTCACCAAAGGGCAATGACTCAATTAAATAATTGCTATGCATACTGGTTGCGTGCAGGAAATACAAATCAAGTCCAAATCAGCCAGGCATCCCAAGAGGCCTGTTGCACAGGGCCCATCCCCAAGCCCCATGCCTAAAAAGCAGATGCTTAAAATGGCTGAGGATTTAATTACTCTTATCAGGGGTTCCCAACCCCCTCCAGACAAGAGACCCAGGGTGGAGGAAGATTCTCCCTCTTCTGATCAAGGCTCCATTTTTTTCAGAACATTCTAATGTAGAGGAACACTCTTACTCCCCATTTGAAGATTCTGATGCAGAGCAGTCCATTCCTTCTGTATCTCCTCCTGAGGATTTTTCTTTTGGGGAAACCTTGCACACCTTGAGGGAACACTTCCATTGGGAAGGCCAAGACTTTTCTGATTCCAAGAAAAGACTTAGGGAATTTCTTTTGTTACCTCAACACAGACCTCTGGCGATACCTCCTGTCTTGGACGTACTTGATGATGTTTATTCGGAGGCTTGTCTTAATCCGGATTCCCTGCCTCCTGCCCCAGTCAAGCCTGATAGGTACTACAGAGTTCCTAACTCTCACCAGTTTCTTTTCAAAAGCCATAATGCTGACCCTGAAACCATTTCTCAAGGCCCCAAGGGAATGAAGGCCTCTACTGCTAAGAATCCACTACCTTCCGAAAGAGAGTCAAGATCCTTAGAAAGGTGGGGAAAAAAGGTATATACCTCGGCCACCCTAGCCACGAGGGCCTTAAATTGTCAGTTTCATATGCTTAAATGTCAGCAGTTTGTTATCACAATTAAGAAATAAAATGTCTCAACCTGAACAACCAGATTTGAAGGAGTTGCAGGATATGATGCATAGTGCAGAACAAGTGGGTAAACACACCTTACAATGTGGCTATGATGCCCTAGAGGCCTCAAGTAGAGCTGCTGTTACAGGATCAGTCATTCGTAGGCATGCATGGCTTAGGAAACAAATCTTGCCTGATCATGTGAAAGCTAAATTACTAGATGCTCCTTTACAAAAGGATGTGCTATTTGGTACTAATGCTGAGGAGATACTATGGAAAATGGAAGAAAAAGCCAAATCTATGCAAACTGTCAAAGCTTTTCTACAGGTTCAACCACCACGTTTTAGCAGAAATTGGCCTTCTAAAAACTGGTCCTTTCCAACCACGGACAAGCCCCAAAGAGGTAGATACAGGCGCACAAGGGGCAGAGGGCAATCACAAGGATCATATAGAGGCAGGCAATGGCAAACTCCAGCACCAAGAGGTGACGAAGACAGTGCACAACAATACAGGAAACAAACCTAATGACTTCCTCCTTTCCATGCCAAGAAAGTCTCAGCTGGCAGCACCCTTGGGAGGAAAGCTGGCATTATTTACAAGAAATTGGCATAATATCACAACAGACAAATGGATCCTGGACGTTATAAACAGAGGCTACAGATTTCATTTTCACACTCTTCCAAAAATGAGAGGCATGCCAAACCTGCCACACAATCAAAGGGCAGAGGCACAACTACAAATTTCAAAGCTCATAGACATGAAAGCTATTCAAGAGGTACCTACTCATGAACAAGGTCAAGGTTTTTATTCCAGGCTATTTCTGGTACCAAGGAAAGGAACCGACTGGAGACCCATTTTGGACTTATCCATCCTAAACACATTCTTACTCGTACCAAAATTCAAGATGCTCACATTACAGCAGCTTCTTCCCATGCTGGGCAAGGAGTTTTGGCTGGTTACATTGGACCTCAAGGAGGCATACCTGCATGTCCCAATCAGACAAAGCTGCAGAAGATACCTCAGATTTCTTGCAGGTTCAATCCACTATCAATTCTCTGCATTGCCCTTTGGCTTCTCTACTGCACCCAGAGTATTCACGAAATGCTTGGCATCAGTAATTGCCTACTGCAGACTTCAAGGGATACAAATTTACCCTTATTTGGACAACTGCCTGATCCAAGCGGACAGCAAGCACTTACTTCTGGAACATCTGGCTTATGCAACACGGTTACTGAATTCTCTGGGATACACAATCAACAAAGAGAAATCCAGGCTAACACCATCTCAGAAAATAACTTTCCTGGGTACCAACTTGGACACAAACACCCAGATGGCCTATCTTACGCCAGAAAAACAGGGGCAACTAACTCAGTACTTCAAAACACTAGCAAATTGTACCAGGCTTACTGCAAGGAAAATCCTGCAGGCTCTGGGCTTCATGGCATCTTGCATTCTTTTAATCCCATGTGCAAAGTTGCATATGAGGAAACTTCAATGGTACCTAAAAAACCTATGGTCTCAACACAGCCACAGTTTGGAAACAATAATACCAATAATTCCATGTTTGCAAAAGGAATTTCTATGGTGGGCCCAAGCATGTCAAACAAACACAGGTCTCCCATTCTGCAAACCTCAAGCAAATCAAGTCATCACAACAGACGCCTCAGATTACGCCTGGGTGGTGCACATGACAGACAGGTGCATTCAGGGCAAATGGTCCCAAAAGGAAAAGCACCTTCACATCAATCAAAAAGAAATGCTAGCAGTGATAAATGCAATTACAGCTTTCAAGGACCTCCTGCATCCAGGACAATTCTTGATAAGAACAGACAACACCACAGTAATGTGGTACATAAACAAACAAGGAGGAACACATTCATACCCCCTGTGCAGACTAGCCATGACACTTTGGAACTTGGCTCTGGAATGGCAAATCGAACTTCAAGCACAGTACTTGCCAGGCTTGGAAAACACGCTGGCAGACAATCTAAGCAGAAATATGACAGATCCACACGAATGGAAGTTGCATCCTCAAGTGTTTACAAAGATAATCCAAGCGTGGGGGAGGCCAGACATAGATCTCTTCGCCTCCCACAGGAATCATCAATTGGAAAAGTTTTGTTCAAGGACCTTTCATCCAAAGGCCTGGAGAGTGTACGCCCTTTCATTCAGTTGGACAGCATGGACAGTTTACGCTTTCCCACCTCTGCCTCTTCTGCCCAAGGTGCTCTTGAAAGCAAGAGCAGACAGACCCCGAGGATGATACTGATTGCTCCAGACTGGCCAAGACAACACTGGTACCCACTCCTGAGGAGCCTAACACATACTCCTCCCTGGCCCCTACCTCTAATGCCTCTTCTGCTGACTCAGCACAGCTACAAAACTCTTCACAGTCAGCTGAAAACACTCATTCTCGCTGCATGGAAAATTCCTTAACACCACAACAGACCCTACTCTCCAAAGAGATGCAGGATGTCATTTTGGAGGCCAGAAGGCCATCTACTAGAAAGGCTTACTCTGCAAAATGGAAACGGTTTTTCTCTTGGAATGAGAAAAAAGGCCAGGACCCTAGAAAACTGAATTTGCCTCAGGTATTACAGTATCTAGCTGAGCTGCTGAACAGTGGACTTTCCTTTTCCTCCATAAAAATCCATGCCTCAGCCATTTCTGCAGAATTCAACACTGATCCACCCGTATTCTCTCACCCACTCTTAAGACAGTTCCTCAGAGGGGCTAAGAATATAAGACCACCAAGGAAACAACCAGTGCCAGCCTGGGATCTTAATTATATTCTAGAAAAATTAACATTGCCTCCCTTTGAACCAGCTGCCTCAACTGATTTGCAATATTTGTCCTGGAAAACAGCTTTCCTTCTGGCCATTACCTCAGCTCGTAGGGTTTCGGAACTACAAGCCCTCATGGCTGTGCAGCCCTTTCTCATCTTCCATCAGGACAGGGTTTCCCTTCGAACCAACCCGTCATTTATGCCTAAAGTGGTATCCAGGGTAGCTTTAAATCAAGCCATACACTTACCTACCTTTTACCCCAATCCTCAAAACAAAGGGGAAAGGCTGCTACACTCCTTAGACATCCATAGGCAGCTACGTTATTTGGACAGAACAAAGCCTTTCAGGAAATCAGAACAACTTTTTGTTTCCTATGCTGTAGGAGCTCAAGGGAAGCCAGTTACCAAACAGACAATTTCAAAATGGATAGGCCATTGCATACGGTTTTGTTACTCCTATCATGGAAAATCTGTCCCTACAGGCATCAGATCCCACTCCACCAGGACCACAGCTACCTCTACAGCCTTCCTCAGAGGAGTTCCTACCAAAGATATTTTGGAGGCAGCCACTTGGAGTTCTGTGCATACCTTCACAAAACACTACCACCTGCCTTTATATTCCAAAACTAGAGCAGGCTTTGCCACTGCTGTGTTGCAGGGCATTCTGGCTCATCCCAGTTCCACCTAGTGCCTACCACCCTGTGCGTAGCTTTTGGATTCTACCCATCTGTGATTACTGCAGCTGTATGCACGATGAACATAGTACAGTTTTGTACCTACCATAAATTTAGATGTTCGAGTGCTAATACAGCTGCAGTACAGTTTTCCCTCCCCTCTTGGTAAAGGCCTAGGGCCTAACCCCTCTTCATACAACCTGATTGGGTTATCCTTCTATGGTATATTTGCTTGCAACTACTGATTTTTGATTATATTGCATTGCATGTATATAAATATAATTTATGTATTGCCTTCCTATCTGACATCTGGGGCAAGAAAGACTGAAGAAAATGGCGTCGGCTGTGTCTTATATACTCCTGCCTCACTGACGTCAAGAAAGAGCGAGACAGCAACCGACGCCGGACCTAGACTTTGGAATTCGGCTGACCGAGGACCCGCCTGACGGCAGAGAACCCATCTGTGATTACTGCAGCTGTATTAGCACTCGAACATCTACATTTATGGTAGGTACAAAACTGTACTTTCCAGCTCCCCTTGTGGCTGTCTCAGAGCAGAGTTCCGCTCCAACACCTTCGGCGCCGTCCGTGGTGTCTAGGAGCCGAAGCTCACCAGTTGGCCCCAACAGGGACGCTTGAACCCGAACGTCTTCGGTGCCAAATCTCCCTCTCAGTACATCAGCTAGGGTGAGCTCAGACCCTACATCCATCTCGGAGCCAATCGCTTTGGAGCTGAGGAATACCCCCGTTTCCTCTGAACTGGGGCTGTCTTCAGAGGTGGAGAGATCTGCATTCGAGATGATGAGCGTGCTGTCTCGGTCATCAGCTCCACACAAGGGTACCGATACTCTTCCCCTTCAAGCACCAACCTCTGTCTCAGCACCTTTCTCTCTCTCTTGGCAGCAGAGACCCGTGGCCTCCAGTCTTCCGAGACCTCCCCAGAATACCCTTCTGAAGAGGACATGCAAGAGGAAGCATGTAGACTCCCCGTATGAGTCCATCACTTCAGACACTAACCTCGAGGAGTCAGAATGGTCCCCCAGGTTGTACTCTGATGTCTCCTTTGTAGACATCTTAGAGATCCTGAAGCAGAGAGGCGGCTGGCCCACTGTCACCCCTTCTGATGAGTCAGTGTACCTGAAGGCTTTCGGGTCTCAACCTTCAGCCTCTTGGGTGTCTCAACCTTTTGATGAACTCATGAACCTGGTTAGTCGAAAGGTGTGGGGAAACTCCTGATGCCATGGAATCAGTCCCCAGACGACCCAACAAATTTCTCTCTGCCCCAAAAGAGAAAGTGTTTTTGACCAAGGGTGTGCCTGTAGATGCCATGGTGGTGGCAGCGGCCACTAAAAAGGAACTAGCGGAGACTTCTGCATCTGTCTATCCACCAAACAAGGAGTCTCGAACAATGGATAGATACCGGAAGCGTATCTTCTCTTCAGCGGCTTTTACCCTCAGATCACTGAACTCACTCACATTTTACTAGGCTTCAGAGAAATCTTCTCAAGGAGCTAGGAGATGCTCTTCAAGGTAGATCTACTGAAGGAGCCCCTGAGAAGCTGACTGCTCAGTTGTCCACCTTAAATTCTATTGTGAACTCTCCATGAGGCTGATCTCTTATGCAGCTGACCGAGCAAGTAGGTCAGTGGGTTTGGGATTTTCCCTTAGGGAGACGCTCCTGGATGCGCTTATGTAATTTTGTAGAGCCTTTTAAATCTACCTTTACCAATGCCCCCTTTGACAGTTCTTCTCTGTTTGGACCAAAGGTAAAAGATACACTCACCAGGTGCGAGCAAGAAGGGAACACTCTTGCTGCCGTGGGAGTATATTTTACCATCCCTTCTAGACCATATCCCAAGGGTCAGAGAGGTGGTAAAATGTGGTTCAAGAAGTCCCAGAGATTTTTCCTGGGCACACAAGGTGATCCCTCCTTCAGAGGAGGAGGCGCTAATGGTAGACGTCACCCTAGAGGCAGGGGGGGGGAGGGTCCATAAAACCTGGGTGGCTGCAGTTCCTTTTGAGGCCGTCTCTATCAGCGCTCCTGATGTGGGGCCCAACTATGCTTCTCTGGAACTAGTCGGGGTTGCTTATCTTTGTATCCAGAAGCCTGGCTAAACATCAGCCAAGACAAATGGGTACAAAGAATAATCACCAGAGGCTACTCCATACCTTTTTACACCCCACACTCCCAAGAAAATCCCAGATGGTTCCACCCAATCACAGGGATCAAGCAACTGTAGAAGTTCAAAAGTTGCTGTCAGAGAGTCATCCAAACTGTCCCCGCAGACCAGATAGGATTCGGAACTTACTTCAGATTCTTTTTAGTGCCAAAACGAACAGGGGGCTGGTGGCCAATTTTGGACCTCAGCAAACTAAACGAATCGGTAAAGAAGGCCAAGTTCCGGATGGTAACACTGCAGTCTATACTCCCTCTGTTAGGGAAAGACAATTGAATGTGTTCCATAGACCTCCAAGGTGCGTACTGCCATATAAAAATGGACAGAGCATCGAGGAGTCATCTACACTTCTGGCTGGGAGCCAGTCATTACCAACTTCGTGCTCTGCCCTTTGGTCTCACCACAGCCCCCAGGGTGTTCACCAAATGTATGGTGGTAGTGACAGCTCACCTGAGACGTTGTGGATTCCAAGTGTTTCCATACCTGGACAACTGGCTCCTGACCACCACCACCAGGCACCTTACTCCTACAAGCCAGGGATTCAACCATCCAGCTCTGTTCCCAGCTGGGGATTACGATAAATTGGGAAAAGTCTGCCTTATCACCCTCTCAATTTGTGACTTTTATAGGTGCAGAAATACACAGTCACCATGTTAGCTCGTCTCCCTGCAGACAGAATTCAAAACCTCAGACAACAGATTTCCAGCTTGCTTCCTCTACAGAAAGTCAAGGCAAAGACGGTGCTGAAACTCTTGGGGACCATGGCCTCTACCATAAATCTAGACCCACTATCCAGATTATATCTGCAAATTCTTCAGTGGCTTCTTTTTTCCCCGTGGTCTCTCCAACAGCTGCCTCTATCTTATATTCTCTTAACAGAGTCTTGCAAAAAGGACCTTCGTTGGTGGATTCAACCTGATCATCTGACAACAGGAACTCCATTCCTCCCTCGCCAACCCATTGCCACTGTGACCATGGATGCCTCACAGATAGGGGGGGGGCATTATATAAGCAGGACTATCCAAGGCACATGGCAAGATCACGAGGCTCACCTGCATGTCAGTGTCCTAGAGATGAGAGCAGTGCTTCTAGCGTTGCAAGCACTTCACGACTTTCTTTCCTTGGGGACGATAGCAATCCAATCTGACAATATATCAGTGGTATGATATCTAAACAAGCAAGGAGGAACCAGATCTTTCCCCCTTTGTCAAGAGGCTCTTCGTGTTTGGCAGTGGGCGATTTCTTCCCAACGCTTGCTAGGAGCAACGCATATCCCAGGGACAACCAGTGTGATAGCCAACAAGCTCAGCAGGGGCTATATTGCTTACTCACAAATGGTCTTTGAATCAAAAGTAGCGGAACAGAGTTTCCGCAAATGGGAACAGCCTTGCTGTGATCTCTTTGCCAGCCTGATCAATGCCAAATGCAGCAGCTACTTCTCCCTTATCCCCCCTCCGGGGGAGACACCAAGAGACGCACTTGTTCGCGATTGGCCCCTGGGACTCCTTTATGCATTCCACCCTTTTGCTTTCTGGATCACTTTGGATATGAGCGGAAAGTTATTGGGAAGCAAAATTATTCTGATCGCTCCTTACTGGTCTCATCATTTTTGGTTCCCCTTTCTTGGGCCTCATCTCCTAGACTATCCATGGACTCTGGATTCAGTTCCAGACCTCTTGACACACATGTCCGGCTCCATTCACCCCCGCCTCCACACCCTCAACTTGACAGCGTGGCTGCTCCACTTCCATCCCTAGTCAAGCTTCATGATTTTTCACCTGCTGTGACCCATATCCTTGCGTCTTCACACAAACCTTCCACTAGGAAGTTATTTGCTAGCAAATGGAGATGATTTTCTATCTGGGCAAAAGAGAAAAATGTAGATCCTTACACAGTGTCCATCCCTGTGGTCTTAGAATTTTTAACTGAACTTTTCCATCAAGGATCAACTGCTGTCACAATTAGGGTCCAACTGGCAGCGATCCCAAAGTTTCATTTGGGACAACATGAGCCTAATCTGATGTCCCACAGATTATGTAAAACCTTCCTTAAAGGCACTACCTTGCTGAGACCTTCCTTTCCGGAGCCTGTACTTCCTTGGGATCTAAATTTAGTTCTGTCCAAGCTAACGTCTCCGCCTTTTTAGCCCGCACATTTGTGTCAATTGATGATTCTGTCTTGGAAGACTCTGTTCCTAGTAGCTATCACATCCGCTAGACGGGTATCAGAGTTGCAAGCACTGTCAGTCAAGCCTCCTTATTTGATTTTCTACAAAGACACAGAGTTTCCCTTCATACAAATCCTTCCTTCATCCCTAAAGTTTGCTCTCAGACTAATTTGAACCAAACTATTGAACTGCCTGTATTTTTCCCTAATCATTCCAACAGTGTGAAATATAAATGTCATTAACTTGATGTTCACAGATAGTTACGGTTCTACCTTCATAGGATAGGAACTTAGAAAATCAGACCAATTGTTTGTGTCCTTTCCTGAAACTAAAGTGACTCTCTCTAATTGGATTTCCAACTGTATTTCCTTTATTTACTCCTCCAGTGGAAACATCCTCCCGCTGAAGATTAAGGCTCATTCCACAAGATCCCTGTCCACATCTGCTGCCTTTCAAGCCAGAGTTCCAGTTGACAGTTGAAAATTTAATTTTAAGGTGCTAATCACTGTGCTTGTTACTGTGATAGCTCCAAAGTCTTCTTAAGACACTCAGTCTTGCTGAAATCAAAGTCTGGTTATAGTTGCATTCACAGGGTGTTGCATACAGAAATTTGCAGAATATACACTGATGAGAGAATATACTTTGCAGCACCAAACTCAGAGCAATAACAAATAACTTTTTATAACAAACCACAGGGGCTAATGTTGCAGCTTCAGGTACTATTCTACTTTACTACTTGAACAACATGGATGATGTGAAAGATATAAAATTTACCTTGGAACAAGCGTGTGTTCCTACACAGACATCTCTGACATAACTGAATTAATATAGATCTTATGTATACTGTTCTAGTCACGCACACACACATTTCCTCTTGGTATTCTATTTTGGAGAATTGCTCATCCTGTAGAACCAATGCTGAGTGTTGCAGATGCTGACTTGTTATTTTCTGACAGTATGAATATCTTGTTTTTTCGTTTGGTATTCTGTTTTGATCTTTGTATGAGAACATCTGTTCTTGTGCAAATGCTGACTTCATACTTTCTTACTTAACAATCATATGATGCAGATTGTTTTCCTGTTGTCCAGTCTTTAAGGAAACAGGTTAGTTTTTTTCTTGGCAATGTGAAAACATACATCCTGTACAATTTTTCTCTTACTGACAATGTAATGCATACATAAGAGGTCAGCTTTTTACATTTTTGCTGATTCTGTATGAAAACATATCTATTAAGCAAGATGTTCTTCATTCCACATTGCTGCAGTCCTAACTATTGGGGTAGTCCGCTGTCCAGTCGGCCCGAATACCAAAGTATATGGCTGACGTCGGTCAGGGCGCATTAGACTGACGTCAGTACGTCAGGGTACTAATGCGCATGACCGACGTCATATCCTCAGTCTTTTTTGCCGCATGGTCCGATGCAGAAGCAATTTTGCGAGTGCAGGTTGGCGTTCTGAAAGTTTCTGAAGTCAGAGTTTCAGACCGAATCAAAGTTGGCTAAGTACCCGTTGGGAATATTTTGGTTTTTTCTTGCCTCAGTATTTAACCGGATGTCAGAAAAAGTGAATAACTGTATTTCTTGTGGGAAACAGATACCTCATAGGGATTACCATACTTTGTGTATACCTTGTTTAGGGCCTGAGCACGACGTTGTTGGATGCCGCTCTTGTGCTAAATTTAACAAACGCACTATTAAGAGAAGGTTAGACTGTGCCAGGTTAGTGTTTGGGAAGCGTTGTAATTATAAAATGCCGTCGGATGCCCCGACGCCCGCTTCGGGCAAAAAGCGCAAGGATAAAGCAGCAAAGCCTAGTGTGGAAGAACCGACAGTCCCAGACGTCGGTTCTTTAGAAGGCTCAGTGGAGCCGGAGGTTCTGCCAGGAGTTTCTTTGGAGTCTCAGGGAGAGACTTTACTGTTACAGGATGTTTCCTCTCAGGAAGTAGGCCAGGCTGAGGGGGCTTCTCAGGTGGCTGTTCTTCCCTCTCTTCCTAAGGTGGTTAGAGCCTCCCCTTCTGTTTCCAAGGCTTCTTTGAGAGGCAGGCCAAGTTTAGCTTCAGTGGGGGTTTCTCCTAGTGCTTCAGGGTCTTTGCCTAAGAAACATATGCTTAAAATGGCAGAGGATTTGATTTCTATGATAAGAGGTTCTATGCCCCCTCCTGATAAGAGGCCTAGGGTGGAACCAGAGTTTGAGAGTTTTGAGCAATGTTCGGAGGCTTCTGAGTCTTGACTGAAGACTTGCAGGAGTATCCTCCTTATTCTGATTCTGATGTGGATGATTCTACTCCTTCAGCTTCTCCTCCTGAGGACTTTTCATTTTCAGAGACTCTGCATTCCATGAGGGAGAATTTTAAATGGGAAGGTCAAGATTTCTCTGATTCCAGGAAGAGGCTTAGGGAATTCTTGTTTTTACCCCAGCATAGGCCTTTAGCTATACCTCCTGTTCTGAATGTGGTGGAAGATGTTTTGCAGAGGCTTCCTGAATCCTGATTCTTTGCCTCCTGCCCCAGTTAAACCTGATAGGTACTATAGGGTGCCTGAAGCTCATAAGTATCTTTTTAAGAGTCCTAGGGCAGACCCGGAAACTGTCTCTCAGGGGCCTAAAGGTGTGAAGGCCTCAGTTGTTAAAAATCCTGTCCCTCCTGATAAAGAGGCAAGGGCTTTGGATAGATGGGGAAAGAAAGTGTATACTTCTTCCACTTTAGCCATGAGGGCGTTGAATTGTCAGTTTCACATGTTAAAATATCAGAATTATCTCCTTTCACAGTTGAAATCTAAGGTGGATGCTCTGGCAGAAGGTATTGAGTGTAAAGAGTTGCAGGATTTAGTTCATGTGTCTGAACAGGTGGGTAAACATTCCTTACAGTGTGGTTTTGATGCGGTGCAGGCCTCCTCGAGGGTGGCTGCCACTGGTTCTGTTCTTCGTAGGCACGCCTGGTTGAGAGATCAGAATTTAGCTGAGCATGTTAAAACAAGGATTTTGGATGCTCCTTTACAGTCTGATGTGTTGTTTGGTTCGCCTGTGGAAGCAGTTTTAAAGAAAATGGAGGACAAGGCTAAGTCTATGCAAACTGTTAAGGATTTTTTGCAGGTGCAGCCTCCGAAGTTTAGTAGAAATTGGCCTACTAAGGGATGGACTTATCCTGCTTATGATTCCCAGTCTAGGGGTAGGTCTAGGCGTGGTAGGGGCAGAGCTCAGGGTTCTTTTAGGCCTAGGTCAACGAGTTCCCCTGCTCAGACTTCTGGTGAAGGCAGGGGTCAGTCCTTTCGTAAGCAGACCCAATGACCTGCATTTTCAGCTGCCAGTTCATTCTCGCCTGGCAGCACCTTTGGGAGGAAGGCTGTCTCTTTTCAAAGAAAATTGGGATTTAATTACCCAAGACAGATGGGTTCTGGATATCATTCACCACGGTTACAGGTTTTATTTCCATACCTTGCCTCCTTTCAAAGGCATGCCAGACATTCCTCCTCTTCAAAGAACAGAGGCCCACAAGCAAATTTCTCTGTTGCTCCAAATAGGGGCCATTCAGCCAGTTCCTGTGCCAGAAAGGGGCCTAGGATTTTATTCTCGCCTGTTCCTAGTACCGAAGAAGGGGAACACGTGGAGACCAATTTTGGATTTATCTATCCTCAACACTTATCTGGACATTCCCAAGTTCAAAATGTTGACGTTACAACAGCTTTTACCTCTGCTGGGCAAAGATCACTGGATGGTAACTTTAGATCTCAAGGAAGCTTACCTTCATGTGCCTATAAGACTAAGTTGCAGAAAGTATCTGCGTTTTTGAGCTGGAAATTCTCATTATCAGTTCTCTGCATTGCCCTTTGGCTTATCTACTGCGCCCAGAGTATTTACAAAGGTTCTGGCTCCAGTGATAGCTTACTTCAGGCTAAAAGGAATTCAAATCTATCCTTACTTGGACGACTGCCTGATTCTGGCTCAAGAAAAGGAAGACCTTCAACAGCATTTGGAATATGTCATAGCAGTGCTAAGATGCCTAGGGTATTCTGTGAACGAAATAAAGTCCAGTCTAGTACCCTCTCAAGACATGTGCTTTCTGGGTGTGAGACTGAATACAGCAGCCCAGATGGCCTTTTTAACCCCGGACAAACAAAAGAATCTTTCCAGTTACTTCCATCAACTATCTCTTCAGTCCGGGCTGACTGCAAGGACAGTCCTTCAAGCCTTAGGGTTCATGGCATCTTGTATTCTGGTGCTTCCCAATGCCAAACTGCATATGAGGAAGCTGCAATGGTATCTCAAAATGTATGGACACAGCACTGCCAGGATTTGGACACTGTCATTCAAATAATACCTTGCATTCAAAAGGAATTTTTGTGGTGGGCTCAGGAATGTCACCTAAACAAGGGACTCTCTGTGACCCGGCCAGAGGCGAGTCAGATTCTAACGACAGATGCCTCAGACATTGCTTGGGGAGCTCATTTAAATGGAAAGTGGATACAAGGCAAGTGGCCTGCCAGACTACAGCATCTACATATCAACATGAAAGAGATGTTAGCAGTCCATTTTGCATTAATGGCTTTCAAGGAATTACTTCTTCCAGGACAGGTGTTGATTCTAACAGACAACACAACTGTCATGTGGTACATCAACAAACAAGGGGGAACACATTCTTACCCATTGTGCAGGCAAGCAATGATTTTATGGGAGACTGCGCTCAGCTTGCAACTAACTCTTCAGGCAAGGTTTCTGCCGGGAGCACAGAACTCCTTAGCAGATGTGTTAAGCAGACAAATCATGGATCCCCACGAGTGGAAACTGGATCTTCATGTATTTCAAAAATTGACAGTGTCATGGGGAACTCCAGACATAGATCTGTTCGCTTCTCCACTAAACCACCAGCTGCCAAAGTTTTGCACAAAGAGGTTTCATCACACAGCTTGGAAAGTGGATGCTCTTTCTTTCAGTTGGAAAAATCTTCATGTGTATGCTTTTCCACCTCTGCCTCTTCTTCCAAAGGTGCTTCTAAAGGTCAGACAAGACAAGCCAAGGATGATTTTAATAGCTCCAGATTGGCCTCTGCAGCACTGGTACCCATTACTGAGGAGTCTGGTAAGGAAGCCTCCATGGCCTTTACCCTTGATTCCACACCTGTTGTCTCAGAGGGACGGTCACCTACTCAATGTCAAGCTTCACTCTCTTCATCTAACAGCCTGGCATATTCTGTTTTGAAAGACAGCAGGTCTCAGCTTCCTCAACAAGTTTTAAAGGTGATTATGGAAGCCAGAAGACCTAGTACAAGGAAAGTGTACGCAGAAAAATGGAAGAGATTTTTATTTTGGAGTGCAGCACACAATTTGGAGATTTCTGAGCCTAATTTGAGTGTGGCTCTTCAATATCTTACTGAGTTATTGGACAGAGGTTTGTCTTTCTCTTCCATTAAGATTCATGCTGCAGCAATTTCAGCTCACTATGATTGTGACCCACCATTGTTTTCGCATCCTTTGTTCAAGCAATTTCTTAGAGGGGCAAAGAATATAAGACCCCCACGTAGAGCTCCTACTCCTGCTTGGGATCTCAATTTTGTGTTGGAGAAACTTACTCTACAACCTTTTGAGCCTGCGGCTACTGCTGAATTGAAATACTTGTCATGGAAGACTGCTTTTTTGTTGGCCATTACTTCTGCAAGAAGGGTTTCTGAGTTGCAGGCCCTTATGGCGGCAGAGCCTTTTTTGATTTTTCATAAGGATAGGGTATCCTTACGTACTAATCCTTCCTTTATGCCTAAGGTGGTTTCTAGTGTGGCTTTAAACCAAACTATTCATTTGCCTACTTTTTATGCAGATCCCCAAAATAAAGGGGAAAAGATTTTGCACACTTTAGATGTACACAGGCAATTGCGTTATTATTTGAGCAGGACTAAGGATTTTAGGCAGTCTCAGCAGTTGTTTGTTTCTTTTGCTTTGAGTTCGCAGGGCAAGCCTGTGTCAAAACAAACTATTTCTAGGTGGATTGGGTCTTGCATTGCATTTTGTTATTCCCATCATGGCAAGGAGATTCCAGCTGGGATTAGGCCTCATTCCACTAGGGCTACTGCCACTTCAACAGCATTTCTAAGGGGGGTGGCAACTAAGGATATTTTGGAGGCAGCTACTTGGAGTTCAGTGCATACTTTCTCTAAGCATTACCACCTTCCTCTCTACTCTAAGTCTAGGGCTGGTTTTGCCACAGCTATTTTGCAAGGCATGTTGTCAGTCCCTGCTTCCTTATGATTTGCCAGCCTCCCTTACCTCTGCTTTGGGATTCTACCCAATAGTTAGGACTGCAGCAATGTGGAATGAAGAACATAGTACAGTTTTGTACCTACCATAAATGTAGATGTTCGAGGATCCACATTGCTGCAGTCCAATTTACCCTCCCTCCTTCCCCTCTGTGTTTAGGGGTGGTTGTGTAGGTGAGGTTATATTCTGCTAATTTTATATATATTGTGCATATTTTTGGTGCAGGTATGTTTGGAGTTTTTGGTTTTGGCCTTATCTTTTCAGGGTCTTCTGACATCTGGGGCAAGAAAAGACTGAGGATATGACGTCGGTCATGCGCATTAGTACCCTGACGTACTGACGTCAGTCTAATGCGCCCTGACCGACGTCAGCCATATACTTTGGTATTCGGGCCGACTGGACAGCGGACTACCCCAATAGTTAGGACTGCAGCAATGTGGATCCTCGAACATCTACATTTATGGTAGGTACAAAACTGTATTTTTCTTATTTTTCAAGCCACAGTCATTTAGTTTAGATGCTGATCACATATTACTATTTCTACATTTAAGCAAGCTTTATTTTATACCTTATTTTGCATATTTGTAACAGAATTACTTTCAACCTTAATATTTTGTTGAGCATATTCTTACAATTCCTTCTTTTTATTTTTAACGTACTTAAAACACGTTATACTGATATGTATTTTTGATCACATTATATAGAAAACACATTAAGAAACAAAACCTTTAGTCTTCTTTTGATACAAGTCAAAATGCAATTTTACATAGTTAATACAATGATATCAAGTATTTACTACCAAAACTGAATGTATTTAACAACTTTTTCTTTTACAGGCCATTCTGTAAAAATATTTTCAGTTATGAGCTGTCTGTTTTAGTTTTATTTTTTAACTTGATTAATTTATTCTTTTGCAATCACAGAATTTCATTTATGATTTAGAACTTTTTACTCTTTGCAACTGTTGAATTAACTATTTACTTTTATTAATCATCTTATATCAAAATATTAGAAATAGGCTAATATCTGTAAGAGACAAAAACCGTGTGATACTCCAAGCATTTATGCTGAAAATATACAGTTTCAATGTCACTTTAACCATCGCATTGTGGTCATTTCTTTGAACTGCCCATTAACACCTTGGTAAAGTACTGAACTGGGCTTAGGTAATAAATATTTGAATGTAATTATTTCAGTATATTTAATAGTTAAGGATTTAAAAAAAGCAATTTATACACTAAAGAATGCTATGTACATATTAGTCCATTAGCTGTATGAATACAATATTTTAATATAATTTCCTCTAACTGGGGTAACCAATACTAGTACAGATAAAATGATGGTCCAAAAATCAGTAATAAAATTACAATTAGTAATAAATATACAACATGACAAATTACTCCTATACAGTATACATTTCTACACAGACTGTTTGCTACTCATGCATTTCAATCTAGTAGGTACCCTAAACCCATGTTTTAAACATGGTTCTCCGCACACATTCATTGCTAGACATTAATTTAATTTGTACTGAATTATTTTGTATTTGTACATAGTGACTGTAAAGTACATTTAGTCTAATCTTACAAATGCAGTAACATTAACATCAAGCAAAATCTTGGAAAGTTCTTATGTCTCTTTAGAAGTATCTAGTGGAATTTCCACCAGATGTAACTACATACCCAGAAATTAGAAACATTTATGCTTTTGCATACCAACATTGTCTTGCCAAAAACATATTAAAAATAGTGACTATTCTTGCTCAATTTTTACATATCTTTACTCTGTCTTGTTTAGCTTTAATAAAGCAATTTTAAGTCATCTCTTGAATAGCTTTACAGTTTAACAGGTTGTAAATACAATTTAATACTAAACAATACAATATTAACTAGCATGATAGCTATTAGCAACTTGTAAAATATTTTATCCTGTCAGGTTTAATCTGTTTACCAGTATTTCTAATGCGCTAATACCTGTTTTCCCTCTCCCCCCTGAAAGAGTATTCTCAAGAAGGAATGAGATCTTATTTCTTTCTGTAGCTTTATTTTAGACCCTTTTGCAGTACTGCTCATACATTGTGTAAAACTGAGAAAGTATCCCTCCCTTGTAGTACTGCAGTATTATTTGCTTTATAATATACGTCAGCCCAATGTTTTGGTTATACATTTGCTTTATTAGGCTATTAAACTATAGATCTTAGTCTGATTTTATCATAAAGCTTTTGCTGTTTTCAATGACAGAATATATTTTTTCTGTTGCCTTTGCTGTCCACTACTACTAGTAGGTATTTATACTCTCCTATATACTTTATTTGAAATGTATGTATACTATAATCCATCTGCTGGCTATACTTGATGTAACTGAGATCTTTTTTTACTTTTAACCTTTACCTCCAAACAGATTATCAGTGACATATAAGCACAATTGTGATGTTTTATTACAATTACCAAATAGTGTTGCGTGTGAACATTTAACAATTATGTTTTAATAACAATAAGTTTTTAGAAAAACTCAAGCCACTTGTCTGGCAGTCAATCTTGTTTATCTTATCTGCTCAATATTTCCTGTAACTATTTATCCAGTCTAGGAAGGTCTGAGCTCCCATTTCACACTCTGTAGACCATAGTTAACTCTCTTAGCATTTTTCCTTTAATCATCTGTTAATACACTTGCAATTTAATAGTAAAATACAGTTATAAAACACTTAGTATTATATTTGTGATTTGCATAACTTTGCATTTATACTACATAACTAGACATTATTTTACAATTAGCTTACATATTTTTTAACTTTGATTTCAGTATTTTTTTATTTAACTGCCCTGCAATTCATTTTACAAAGACTGCTTGACTGATATCATCCGTTATTTTATTTCTTTTTAAAATTCAGAACTTTAACTGTTTGGTGTGGTGTTACTGTGCAATTATAAAAAATTGTAAAAAAACAATAGATATTAGCTTAACTAACACATGTTTATATTTACATTATTTATATTTGCTGTTGTCTGCCTGTTATTTTTGTGCATTGTAACAGATCTATTTTAGATGAAACGAAAATACATGCATGTCAGTCTTGTGACTTTATTCAAGCATGTCAGTCTTGTGACTTTAAATCTTAACTCTTATTAACTAGAACGGTTTTGTTTACCTTTTGATTATGCTATGAGAATGGCAGTCATACACTCTACTTTACTGCACTGATAACTGAATGGAAGTTTTAAACATTTGAGAATGATTTGTCCTGACATTAGATTTTACCATCCTGCCATGTATGCTTAACCATTTTCAAAACGCAAACATTATAAAATATATCTCTTTTGTACAGATCAGCTGTAGTTTCATGTTCTTTCCCAATGTTCTCTTAAGCTCAGCTGTTGTATGGAGGAAGTCAGTCTGTCAGTTCAGCTAATTTATTTTCTTTATCCTGTAACTGCTGTTCGAGTTTCCTGTAATATTGCATGGTCTTTCTGACTTTCTTTAGTAACCTGTTCTGCTGAATTTAAATCTCCTATGCACTTTTGGAAAATGTTTGTATAACTTGTCTAAACTTCCTGAACTCGTTGTGTCTGTCTCAGAAGTTTATTACATTCTTTTTTAACAACATGTACTAGAGGTCCTGTCAATGACCGATTTGACTCCTATTGTAACTCTGAAATAAACCTTTTACATGTGGTGACAGGACATAACTGTTCAACATTTGAATATAATGGAAGCACTTTACCCTTAGTTAATTTTTTATCATGCAAACGTCTGTCTTGATAGTCTATTTTTTTTAGCAATATCATGCAATACTTTTTTATAGCATGGCGCACAAAATGCAGTTTCTGTTGAATCACAAAATAAACATTTGTCGTACCTCACATGGTTTTCTGTGAGATACCAGTCAAATATTTTAATACATTTGCATAATGCCTTCCTATCAACTTGCCCTAATAAGGTTTTACATTTACTAATGTGCTGTGTATACCAACATTGCACTTTAAAAGGAAGGCTTGGTTTATACCTGCTTATATTTTGTCTACTATCATCCGTACTAAAAATGTGACATAGAAAAAAGTCTTGCCAGTTAGCAAAAAAACGGGTGATCAGGCTGTTGTTGCTGATGGCTGGAAATTTTTCAGAGTCACTCAAGAAGCTAGTGATACACAACAGGCAGCAAACTGCCGTGTATAGTAGATGTCCACCTTTTTTTGAAGAATTAATGGCATTGCGACTTTCCTGGACTTCAGGCTCAATCTGGATTTAGACTTCTGAAAAACTTTACTACTACAAGCTGCATAAACTGGAATACTTCTGTTTAGGATTTACACATACGTACAAATGTTAGTTACTGCAATTTGACTGAAGTGACCCTCGGCAGGGTTTACCACTACTCCCCCTGTGTTTGAATGCAGGTAGGCTCGTCATTGAAAAATTAATTTTAAGGTGCTAATCTCTGTGCTGTTACTGTGATGGCTCCGAAGTCGTCCTAAGACACTCAGTCTTGCTGGCTGGGTTTTGCTGAAAACTAAGTCTGGTTATAGTTGCATTCACAGTCTGTTGCATACAGAAATTTGCAGAATATGCACTGATGAGAGAATATACTTTGCAGCACCAAACTCAGAGCAGTAGCAAATAACTTTTCATAACAAACCACACGGACTAATGTTGCAGCTTCGGGTACTGTTCTACTTTACTTCTTGAACAACATGGATGATGTGACCGATAACATTTACCTCAGAACAAGTGTGTATTCTACACAGATATCTCTAACATAACTGAATTAATACAGATCTTGTATACCATTCTAGTCACGCGCGCACACACAGATTTCCTCTTGGTATTCTGTTTTGGGGAATTGCTCATCCTGTAGAACCAATGCTGATTCTATGTGGCACAACTCATCACTAAGGGCTTTTCATCCAGAAAAAAAGGAGGTCATTGTCCCACTGTACTCATCCCTCATTAGACCCATTATAGAGTACAACACCCTGTTTGGTATGTACCTCATAAGACATCTGCAACAGTTGGAAAGGCCGCAGAAATACCTCACTAAAAGAATCACAGGCCTAAAGCAGATGCCCTATGCTGACCGTTTAAAAAAAATTCCAGCTATACTCTGTGGCATATTGTCTACTCAGAGGCAATCTCTGCTTAACATACAGGGCCATGTCAAACCCTGAGCTGTTGGACACGCTCCACTTAAGAAATCCCAATCCCTTAGAGCCACACACTCCAGAGATCTAAACCTTATCATCACAATGAACAAAACATGCTGGAGGGATAGGTTCCTGACCCAGAGACTCCCCATACTCTGGAATAGACTGCCCATACATGTCAAGCAGAGCACCTCCTTGGCCCTCTTCAAAAGGAACCTTGACGATTGGATGGAAGATAGGAAATTCACCCCAGGAATCACGTCAGTCACCCTGCTAGACGGGTCCAGGGAATAAATATTGTGGGAAGAAATATCCAGAGAATTGTTATGGCTAGGCTTGTATAGGCCCTAGGGCCGATAGCATAGTACCAACCTATGATTGTTGCAGATGCGGACTTGATGATATTTTCTGACAGTATGAATATCCTGGTTTTTTTTTTTTTTTTTTTTTTTTTTTTTTGGTATACTGTTGTGATCTTTGTATGAGAACATCTGTTCTTGTGCAAATGCTGACTTCAAACTTTCTTACTTAATGTCATATGATGCAGATTGTTTTCCTGTTGTCCAGCCTTTAAGGAACCAGATTAGTTTTTTTCTTGGCAATGTGAAAACATGCATCCTGTTTTTACATTTTTGCTCTTACCGACAAATGTAATGCATACATAAGAGGTCAGCTTTTACATTTTTTGTTGATTCTGTATGAAAACATGTCCATTAAGCAAGTTTCTTATTTTTCAAGCCACAGTCGTTTGGTATGGATGCTGATCACATATTACTAAACTCTAGTTCTATATTTAAGCAAGCTTTATTTTATACCTTATTTATTTTGCATATTTGTAGCATAATTACTTTCAACCTTAATATTTTGTTGAGCATATTCTTACAACAGTATTTGTGCAGCAGCAACATGGGTTACCCCTCATACCTTTGTTACTCATTACAGATTGGATCTGACTTCCAGGGGTAGAGCCTCCTTTGGTTCCACGGTGCTCAGGAGTATATTCCCGTGAGCCGCCCGAGATATAGGTGCTAGAGACGCTGTCCCATATGTAAGATTGAAGGCGAGATATGACTACAGAACATAAAGAAGTTATGTACTCACCATAACGTTCCATGTTTGTAGTCCATCTCGTCCTTCATTCTTATGGACCCACCCACCTACCCCCGTCCTGGAAGGATCTGGAGACAGGATAGTTGTTACCTTTGGTAGGGTGGAGACCTTTCATCATCATTATTCTTTCTGGATAACCTTTCTGTCTCTTTTATAGTTAGCAGCAAACAAGATTTGGAGATTTTACTAATGCACTATGGGATACCTACCCTGTCACGAGGCAACGAAGAGACTTTGAGCTTTGTAATCGGCCGAGTCGGAGCCGATGATCGGCTCCGAACCCATATGTAAGAATGAAGGGCAAGATAGACTACAAACATGGAATGTTATGGTGAGTGCATAACTTTTTTTTTTGAAAAGAAAATTAATAGTAAATTCAAACTACACTAAGGTGGCTCTTCTCTTTAACACACTAATTAGTGATAAGGAGTCATTAATTCCAGGATTGACAGAGGCGTTCAGCTTCAGCCTTATCTGCCAAATAAATTCATTAAACTCTGAGTATGTCAATATCGCCCATAAAATCAGAAACAATAACTCTATCCGTTACAAAAAATGTAAACTGTCTGTATAAAGAGTGTTTGTAGACTTACTTAATGTCATAAAGATGTTCCCTAGTTCCTTCTTTTAATTTCCTGTTAGTCTTCCCACTTAAAATGCTTTACAGGCGTTGCAGTTGGCAAGGTAAACTACATGGGTGGTGGTCCAGTACATCTGTTAGTGGGCTTACTCTCCAGAATGTTTTTTTAATATGTATTTTTTCTCTTTATTAAATACAGTAATCAAGGTATCACCCACCACTTTAACTTCACCAAAAATATACGATTCCAGTTTAGTTTAACAATATTGATATATCTAAATACATCAATGCTGTATGGAATAATGAGTATTGGGGTAGACTAATCAAAGGTCTTGTTGCTTCTTATAGGAGGTTACTAGGTTATTGGCTGTAGGCCCTTTATAAGCCTAGTTATGTTATACCCTTGTTCCCTTATTAACCAAGTTGTATGGTTTATATTTGTAGCTTGAGTCTGTGATCAGCACTGACTGCTGTTATCCAAGAGGGACATAAGTGACACCCCCAGGGTAAATTTACGGTCTCCCTTCCATTGTCTTAAGTTATGCTTAAATAGGGTCATTGAGGAGCTCTGTTTTGTGTAGGATCCGAGGCTGCTGTTTAGGCCAGGCACAAGTCACTTGTCAGCAGCCTATATGAAACAAAGTACAGTGACAGGGCCCTTCAGCCTGTCCATATAGGTCGTGTGTTGAAGGCCAGAATTTTCGTGTTGAGAAGCCTCTGAGGTCTCTCCTGCTGCAGGTGTATGATACAGAAGGGAGCATTGTACTTTATTAGTGGTCTGAGGGATGAGTACAGGGGAGTTGTAACAGCTTTAGCTCTGGATGCGATGCCGTTACTTTTAATATGTGCAGAGTAGAAGGCCTTCCATACCACTGTGGATGCATGGTGATCGAATTTAAAGTTGCTGTCAACCTGTATTCCCAAATCACTCACCACAGGGTTTGAGCTAAGGAGGGCACTGTTAATATTGTAACTTGCAGAAAGGAATGGTAGCTTTTTTTTGCGTGTAGTTCAAGTCTGTGGCTTTGGTACCAATCATTTGTCTGTGTAAGCCCTTTTTAAGTATATCAGCATCATTGGGGGACTATGATTGCATCCTTTTTGTAGTCATTGGCAAACTTGGTAAGCCACAGGTTATCTGTTTTCACCTGGACTTCTGAGAAATAGATTTCAAACAGTAGGGGGCCCAGCCGAGATCCTTGTTGTACACCACTGGTAACTGGTCTGCTGGTAGAGATAAAATCCCCAACTTTGACAGTATGCGTTCTGTTGATGAGTCATTTGGATACCAGTGTAATGACATATGGATTAATTCCCAACTGGGTGAATTTCTCTATGATGCCTGAGTGGGGTATTATCAAATGTCTTGGCCAAGTCAGGATAGGCTGTATGCACTGTTTTGCTTTCATCCTGGGCTTTGGTGACATTCTTAAAGTCCATCAGGTGTAATAAGCATGATCTACCCTTAAAGCCAGATTGGGTCTGGGCAAGAGTTTGAAGGTCACCTATGTCTTTGTTGATAAGGTCCATGATGATTCTTTCCATGGCCTTGCAGATAAGGCTGGTTAGGCTTATGGGTGTATAGTTCCCAGGGTCAGTTAATGGACCCCCTTTGTGCAAGGGAATTCCTGTTTTCCACTCTGCTGGGACAAAGCCAGTGCTTAGACTGTGGTTGAAGAGAGTGCCAAGTGGTTCTGCTAGGTCCTGTTTTAGACGATTTAGTAGGCAGCCTGGGATGTTATCCGGTCCCATAGAGCCTGTGTTTTTGGGCATGGAGAGTGCGGTTATGACCTGCTCTTTGGAGATGGTGGTTAGAGGGTTGATGACAGGTATGGTTTGGGGTATGTCTTGTGGGGACAGTGGAGTGAAGTTTGTGCCAACTCTGTCTGCGAGCAAGTTTGCTATGTCTGGGTCAGTATGAGTGGTACCGTCCACTACTGGTCCAGCACAAAGCTTGGACCTTCCCTTTCTGATTTCTGACGTAGCTAAAGAATGCCTTGTGATTATCCTTAGCTAGGGATGCTAGTTTAGCTTCGTTATTGGTTTTAGCGGACTTTGCAAGATATCTAATTTGCTTGTTCTAGCTGTGGAGGGTGTCCTCCCCCTGCTGAGTCAGTTCCCACTTGTTCTTGGACATTAATTTCTTCCTGTTATTGTATAACCTATTTATGCTTGATGTCCACCAGGGTGGCATGTTTTTTGTGAGGACCTTGTTTTGATCCGTTTAGGTATAGATGAATCTTTACATTTGTATAGGTGTTTATAGATGCAGGACATTTGTGTACACCTGTGTAGGAGTCATTGTTAACAGTGGTAGCAGGAGGTTTAAAACTATTTATGCCATCACTTCGGAGGCTGTATTTTGCTTTGGAGAAAATTTTCATCCTTTTTGCTCGGGGGGGGGGGGGGGTCAGGTATGATCATTACTTCGAACGAGACTGATTTATGACCAAACCTTACCAGAGAGGGCAACACACACAGAGGTAGTGCAGAGACCTCCTATGTTAGTGAGTACTAAGTCTAGGACATTCAAGCCCCTTATAGGGGTGCAGCGCATCTATTCCAGGGCATTTGCATTAACAAAATCCAGGAATTTTAGACTGAGGGTTTTTGTGCTCATATATGACTCCCAATCAGTGGAAGGGTAGTTAAAAATCACCCATGACCAAGGTGATACAAGTTAAGCCTGTGTTCTGTTCACAACATACTTTAATCTTTAAAATGGGTGCAAATCGGTCATGCCACAAGCTCATAATTTCCATTCTAACATTATTAAGCAAACTAATAGGATACCCTTTCTCAGTAAGCATGCAAATCAATGAGTGACACTCTTTGCCAAACATGTCATCAGAAATTAACCTTGACAATCTCACCATCTGCCCCTTTAACTATTGTCTTATGTTGGTAAGATGGATGGCAACTAGAATAATGGGTTGGGAGGGTGGCCTAATGGTTAAGGTGTTTGCCTTGCAAATCCAGGAATTTTAGACTGAGGGTTTTTGTGCTCATATATGACTCCCAATCAGTGGAAGGGTAGTTAAAAATCACCCATGACCAAGGTGATACAAGTTAAGCCTGTGTTCTGTTCACAACATACTTTAATCTTTAAAATGGGTGCAAATCGGTCATGCCACAAGCTCATAATTTCCATTCTAACATTATTAAGCAAACTAATAGGATACCCTTTCTCAGTAAGCATGCAAATCAATGAGTGACACTCTTTGCCAAACATGTCATCAGAAATTAACCTTGACAATCTCACCATCTGCCCCTTTAACTATTGTCTTATGTTGGTAAGATGGATGGCAACTAGAATAATGGGTTGGGAGGGTGGCCTAATGGTTAAGGTGTTTGCCTTGCAAACACAAGGTGCAGGGTTTGAGTCTCACAAGGGATAATTGGCTAGGCTTAAAATGGCTCACGAGCAGTTAGCCTAGTACCAGCCTATGAAGAATTAGAACGTTTCTTTCCCATAGATGCCAAAAATGTAGCGTCTTAGGGACACATTCTTTTCAAGTAGAATATCCAAATAGTTAATCTTACCATCATTTAATGTATAGGTAAATTTTAAAAAGAAAGTTAAATTTTTCCATTTGGAGTAAATAATCACCCATTGATCAACTCTCCCTTTCCATAAAATTAACACATCATCCAAAAAACTAAAATAACCGTGCACCAGTGAAGAGAACTCTGGAGTAAAAAATCTTTTCCTCCCATGTAGGTAAAACTATATTGGCATATAAAGGGGTGCAAGCCATGCCTATTGCCACACCCAACTTAGTGGAAGTAATCACCCTTATGACTCGTGTAGACGGAAGTGTGTTCACTTAAAGTGAAAAACCACTCATACGTATATTGTGGGGGATAACTGAAAAGAAGTCCACAACATCCACTGTTGTGAACGATATATTCTCATCGTATTCCATTCTATGGAAGGTCTGAAGAAGGTCCCAAGAATCTTTTAATGTATAGGTTTTTGATTCTAAAATGCCTTTGCAGTTAGTCAATATATTTGGCCAAAGGTTCTGTCTTAGAAACTGTAGGTGTCAGGGGTGGATCATGTATAAGAATTTATGCATCTTGGGAATACCATATGTATTGAAGAGTCAAAGGTTTAGCTACCCGCAGATATTCCCATTCCTGATGGTCCATATCACCCTGTAAGACCATATCAAGTAGGAAAAAAGTCTAACTTTGCATAGGCTACATTAGTGTCTCTTATTGAAATTCTCTTATACAGGGCTTCATTGGATAACAGTTGAAACATCTTAATAGAATAATCAAAACTATTCATGATAATGACACTGCCACTCTTGTCAGGTTTCATAACACTTAACCTGTCTATTGTGAATCAAACTATTTAAATTCATCCTTTCCTGTCTTATCAAATTAGCAGGTAAAAAATATTTGTTTTTGAGTATTCCTAAAGTGATGGTCACATATTTTCTCAAACAGCCATGGGTTAGGGGGTGGCATAGATGTGCTCTTTCTTTTAAGACTGGTTTCTTCATCAGTTAACATGGGTGTCTTTCCTGCAAAATGCATTAAAATTATATGTTAGGAACCTGAATTTGAAAATTGTACAAGAGCATCAACAATGTCTAATATAAAATTAGGAATAAATTTAAAACCTTTTTTAAAAACAGGCATACATCCTTCAGTAATTTGTACATTAGACAAGTCATAAACTTTAACAGGCTTTGTGCCCATTGAATGGCGCACCGCGATAGTTATCCCACTCCAAAAGGGGGGGGGGGCCAGAACAGACCCCGGGAACTACCGCCCCATTATCCTGATGAGCCTAGTCTGCAAGGCCATGGAACGTATTATCATGGAACTCATAAACGGACATTGGAGATCTCCAAACTCTGGACCCCACACAGTTTGGGTTTGTAAAAGGCAGATCATGTCTCCTAATCCTGATAGACTTCTTTGAAGTAGTCACCAAAGCCATAGATGAGGGTAAGGTGGTTCACACAGCCTATCTAGATCTCGCCAAGGCGTTCAACACCATCCCCCACTCTGGAATTGTAGATAAACTCACTAAACTAGGTATAAATCCCTATGTCACAAGATGGGTTGCCAACTGGCTTACTGACAGAGAACCCACACTGTGAAAGTAGCAGACTCCAAATCACTTCAGACCAGTGACAAGTGGCGTACCACAGGGTTCAGTCCTGGGTCCTCTTCTGTTTGGTATCTACTTCTCTGAAGTACAGGCTAACACAGAAGGTCTTTGGCTAACTTAATTTGCAGATGACTGCAAACTAGGAGCCATAATCAAAACTCCTAACGATGTGGACATCCTACAAAAGGGCATCACTGAGACAGATGCCTGGTGTCAAAGACATGGTCTCAAGCTCAATGCCAAAAAGTGCATTGTCATCCCCTTTGGTAAAAAGTCTGTACCCATGAACTACCGCATAGGCGGTAGTCTACTTAACACCAAAAGTGTGATGAGACCTTGGGACACAGGTGGACAGTAGTCTCTCCTTTGATAATCACATTGCAACAGTGGTCAGGAAATCCTAAGTGGCACACCTCATCACAAAAGGTTTCTCATCCAGAAAAAGAGGTCATTGTTCCCCTCTACTCATCACTCATTAGACCCATTATAGAGTACAATGCCCCTTTTGGGTATGTACCTCACAAGACATCTACAACAACTGGAAAGGCCTCAAAAATTCCTCACAAAGAGGATTACTGGCCTCAAACAGATGCCTTACGCAGACCGTCTCAAAAAACTTCAACTTTACTCCGTCGCATACCACCTACTCAGAGGCGATCTCTGCCTAACATACAAAGCTATGTCAAACTCAGAGCTGTTGGACATGCTCCACTTAAAGAAATCCCAATCCCTCTGAACTACACGCTCTAGGGACCTAAACCTCGTCACCACAATAAACAGAACATGCTTGAGGGATAGATTCCTGTCCCAGAGACTTCCATTCTCTGGAACAGACTACCTATGTCAAACAGAGCTCCTCATTAGCACTCTTCAAGAAAAATCTTGATGGTTGGATGGGTAATAGGAAATTCACCCCGGGGATCACTTCTGTGGTTCTGCTTGACATGGGCACAGAAAAATAATTTTCTTGGGTGACGAAAGCCAGGGTACCTTTTTGGCTAGGCTTGTATAGGCCCTAGGGCCTATAGCGTAGTACCTACCTATGAACATGGCTGTATCATAATTAACATCAGAACCACATAGGCAGTTCTTCTCCTTTTGCTCCTGCCTGTGCCACTGCCCTGAAAATTCAGATGTGTCCCTGTGTTAGGGTTTCATATTGGTGTCCAGACCATGATTCTTGTCCACACACCAGTTCGCAACCACTCCGATTGTCGGATCTGGAGTTGGTCTAAAAAAACCCTGTTCATCCTCACCCCTAAAGTCATTATTCGCAGTCTCAATGTTTCTTACTGAATTCACTCGTAAGGAGCGTTGTTGGCCCAGTATGGGATATGCTGATGTTCATCGTGTTTCACTGTTGCAGTCATTACACTTGGGTTATCCTGCTGGCAGGCTACCCGCAGTCGGCCTGAATTCCAAAGTCTTGGTCCGGCGTCGGTTGCTGTCGCCTCTTCCCTGACATCAGTGCGCCAGGGGTATAAAAGATGCAGCCGACGTCATTTTCTTCAGTCTTTCTTGCCGCTCTGTGCCCGAAGCAAAAGCAGTTCGCAAGTGCCGGTCGGCCGACTCCTGAGATTTTCGAAATCGAATTTCAGATCCGAAGTCTTCATTAAAGCGAAGTACCCCATTGGGGAAACTTTTTTCTTGCTCCAGACCGGTCAGAAAAAGTTAACAATTGTATTTCTTGTGGGAAGCAAATACCTCATAAGGATTTTCACTGTTACAGTATTCCTTGCCTAGGCCCTGACCACGACGTTGCTTGTTGTCGGTTTTGTGCTAGATTTAACCAACACACTATTAAGCGTCGGTACGATTTTGCCTTTCATTACTTCGGCCGAAGATTCAATTATACAATGCTGGCGGAACAGCCGGCGATTGGAGTTTGTAAAAATACGCAAGAATAAAGACAAGGACAGGCATCCGAGGTCCAAAACCGACGATGAGGCTCAAAGCCAAAGACTAAAGCAGCTCTAAAGACAAAGAAACAAGTACAGCATTCTCCAGGACAGACTTCCATGCCTAAAAAACAGATGCTCAAAATGGCCAAAGACCTTATTACTTTGATCAGGGGTTCCCAGAGGCCTAGGCAAGAGACAGAATCTGAATCTTCAGATCAGGTTTCCATTTCCTCTGATCAGGAATACACTCTTCCTCCCTATGAGGATTCTGATGCTGAAGAATCTATTCCTTCAGCTTCTCCTCCTGAAGATTACTCCTTTGGGGAAACCCTGCATACCATGAGGGAGCTCTTTCGTTGGGAGAGCCAGGATTATGCAGAATGTAAGAAAAGGCTCAGAGATTTCCTTTTACTTCCTCAGCACAGGCCCCTTGCTAGTCCCCCTGTTCTGGACATTGTAGATTGTTTTTTCAGAGTCCGGCCTTTTTCCAGACTCTATACCCCCTGCACCTGTTAAGCCAGACCGATACTACAGGGTCCCAGATTCCCATACATTTCTATACAAAAACTCTGCTGCTGACCCAGAAACCATTTCTCAGGGTCCTAAGGGTGTCAAGGCTTCCACTGCTAAAAACCCTGTTCCCTCGGATAGAGATTCAAGGGCACTGGACAGATGGGGGAAAAAAGTTTGCACTTCTGCTACTTTGGCTGTAAGGGCTTTAAATTGTCAATTTCATATGCTTAAATATCAGCAATACTTAATGTCACTATTAAGACAGAAAATGTTGACTAACTCTGAATGTCCAGAAAACAAGGAAATGCAGGATTTATTGCATGCAGCTGAACAAGTGGGAAAACGTACTTTGCAATGTGGTTTTGATTCTTTGGAGGCCTCTTGTAGGGCCGCTGTAACAGGTTCTGTGATTAGGAGGCATGCTTGGTTAAAGGAACAGAATCTACCTGATCATGTTAAAGCAAAGTTATTAGATGCTCCATTACAGCATGATACTTTGTTTGGTGGTAAGGCAGAAGAAGTGTTGAAGAAAATGGAGGATAAAGCAAAATCTATGCAGACAGTTAAGGATTTCTTACAGGTACAGCCACCCATATTTAGCAGGAACTGGCATTCAAAAAATTGGTCTTTTCCAGTGTCAGGCCACAAAGAGGCAGATACAGAAGTCTTAGAGGCAGATCCCAGCCCCAAGGATCATACAGGCCTATACAATGGGGTGCTTCTACCTCCAAAAGCAGAGAAGACAAATCTCAACCTTATAGAAAATAGTCCCAGTGACTTTCCTCTACCAGTACCAAGCACTTATCTTTTAGAAGCTCCCTTAGGGGGAAAACTAGCACTTTTTTCACAAAAGTGGCACATGCTCACCCAGGACAAATGGGTCTTGAATATAGTGTCTCAGGGTTACAGGTTCCACTTTCACACCCTGCCAAAGGGAAAAGGCATGCCAGACCTGCCACACAATCAATGGGCAGAGGCACAAAATCAAGTTTCATCCCTCATGGACATGAGGGCCATTCGGCAAGTACCACTACAGGAGCAGGGACAAGGATTTTACTCACGACTTTTCTTGGTACCCAGAAAGGACAAAGCCTGGAGACCAATACTGGACCTGTCTATTCTAAACACTTTTCTGGACATTCCAAAATTCAAAATGTTGAATCTGCAGCAGCTTCTGCCCATGCTGGGCAAGAAGGCTTGGCTTGTAATCTTGGACCTAAAAGAGCCCTACCTGCATGTCCCAATCAGACAGTCTTGCAGAAGATACCTCAGATTCATAGCTGGCTCAATGCACTACCAATTCTCTGCACTGCCCTTTGGCTTATCTACTGCGCCCCGGGTCTTCACAAAATGCCTGGCACCAGTAATTGCTTTTTGCAGACAGAGGAATTCAAATATTTCCCTACCTGGACGACTGCCTTATTCAAGCAGAGAACAAGGACATTCTACTAAAGCATCTGGCATTTGTAAAAAGATTGCTACTTTGCCTAGGGTACACAGTAAATGAAAAGAAATAAAAACTAGTACCCTCTCAAGAGATAATATTCCTGGGTGCAAGCTTAAATACAACTGCCCAGATGGCTTATCTCACGCCAGACAAACAAAGGCAACTGACGACTTACTTCGAAATGTTGGCAACAAACACCCAGTTATCTGCAAGAAAAATACTGCAGGCTTTGGGCGTCATGGCATCCTGCATTATGTTAATTCCATATACAAGACTGCATATGAGGAAACTACAATGGTATCTAAAAAGTGTTTGGACTCAACATTGCCACAGCCTGGAAAAACTAATTACACTCATTCCCTGCCTGTAACTGGAGTTTCGATGGTGGGCACAGGCCTGTCACCACAACAAGGGACAGCCTTTCACTTTACCCACTGCCAGGCAGACAATAACAACAGATGCATCAGATTATGCCTGGCGGGCCCACATGGCAGGAAAATGTATTCAGGGCACATGGCCCACAAGCCAAATGCATCTTCATATCAATCTAAAAGAAATGCTGGCTGTCCAGAATGCCCTGATAGCTTTCAAGGATTATCTTCATCGAGGTCAACTGCTGATAAAGACGGACAATACAACAGTCATGTACATAAACAAGCAGGGAGGCACGCATTCCTACCCCCTCTGCAGACAAGCCATGATTTTGTGGAACACAGCATTGACTTATCAAGTACACCTGCAAGCCCAATTCCTGCCAGGAAAAACAAATACTCTGGCAGACAAACTAAGCAGAAACCTCATGGATCCTCACGAGTGGAAAGTAGATCCACAAATCTTCAGCATGATAACAAGGAAATGGGGATGCCCAGACATAGATCTATTTGCCTCCCCTCACAATTGCCAACTACAGAGATTTTGCACAAGGACGTATCACAAGCTAGCATGGAAAGTGGATGCTCTATCATTCAGCTGGAAAAACCTTACAGTGTATGCCTTTCCTCCACTACCTCTCCTCCCCAAGGTACTCCTAAAGGTCAGACAAGAGAAGCCAAAAATAATCTTGATTGCCCCAGACTGGCCACGCCAGCACTGGTACCCAATCCTAAAGAGCTTGTCTCAAGGCCCAGCCTGGACATTGCCTCAGGTTCCTCATTTACTGACCCAACAAAGCAATCAGATACTGCACAGCCAACACAGAACCCTAAATCTGGCTGCATGGCGGATAATGTGACCATTCAGAACACACCTCTCTCCAAAGCAGTTACGGATGTTATTCTGGAGGCCAGGAGGCCCAGCACCAGAAAATCATATGCAGAAAAGTGGAAGAGATTCTGTGCTTGGAACCAGGCACAAGGAATTGACATGCTGGTACCAAATATTCCTCAGATTTTACAATACCTAACTGAGATGCTGGACAAAGGCCTATCCTTTTCATCCATTAATTTCATGCCTCTGCCATTTCAGCTCATTACAATACGGACCCACTTATTTTTTCACATCCATTATTAAGGCAGTACCTCAGAGGGGCCAAAAACATAAGACCCACAAGAAGACCACCAATACCTGCATAGGACCTCAACTTTGTCTTGGAAAAACTCACGTTGCCCCCTTTTGAGCCAGCCAATACAGCTGAGATAAAATTCTTATCGTGGAAAACAGCTCTGCTCTTAGCAATAACTTCAGCAAGAAGAGTCTCAGAGTTACCGGCACTAATGGCGGTTGAACCTTTCATAATTTTCCATCCGGACAGTGTTTCTCTTGAGGACAAACCCAACATTTATGCCTAAGGTAGTGTCCAGTGTGGCTCTTAATCAAACAATTCACTTGCCTGCCTTTTATCCAAACCCACAGAATAAGAGGGAGAGACTTCTACATTCTTTGGACATACACAGATAGCTACGCTTCTACTTGGACAAAACTAAAGCTTTCAGAAAGTCTGAGCAACTCTTAGTGGCATATGCTGCAGGATCTCAAGGAAAAGCCATCTCAAAGCAGACCATTTCCAAATGGCTAGCCCACTGCATTCGTTTCTGCTATTCTCAACATGGCAAATCAGTGCCTAAGGGCATCAGGCCACACTCAACCAGAGCAGCAGCTACTTCAGCAGCCTTCCTCAGAGGAGTACCAACCAAGGACATTTTGGAGGCTGCAACTTGGACTTCAGTGCACACTTTTACAAAGCACTACCACTTACCTCTTTACTCTAAATCCAGAGCAGGCTTCGCCACTGCAGTTCTGCAGGGCCTCATAGCCTCTCCTAATTCTATTTAGGCCCAGCCACCCAACCTCAGCTTTGGGATTCAACCTAAGTGTAATGACTGCAACAGTGAAACACGATGAACATAGTACAGTTGTGTACCTACCATAAATGTAGATGTTTGAGTGTATTCACTGTTGCAGTCCAGGTTACCCACCCACCCATTCCCCTTTCTTTGCTGGGACTTATCTGTACTTCTCTATTCTATACAACCTATGTGGTGTATTTGCTTGTAGATGAAGATTGTTTTATTTTAGTGCATGCTCTTTTATTGGCATAATTTCTTAGCCTACCCTTCGGGGGTCACCTGACATCTGGGGCAAGAAATAACTGAAGAAAATGGAGTCGGCTGCATCTTTTATACCCCTGGCGCACTGACGTCAGGGAAGAGGCGACAGCAACCGATGCCAGACCAAGACTTTGGAATTCAGGCCGACTGCAGGTAGCCTGCCAGCAGGATAACCCAAGTGTAATGAATGCAACAGTGAATGCACTTGAACATCTACATTTATGGTAGGTACACAACTGTACTTTCCCCTCCTCATAATCAGCTGTATTCCTTTCCAGTTTCCAGGCTTTACAAACCTTGCTGGTATCAGTTTTACTAAAAATAAGTTTGTACTGCTCATTTACAGATGAAAATAAATCTGCTTTAATTGAAGCATTTAAATATTTAATCTCATCGTATAGAATTTTAATTTTAGATTCATTCTCTTTTACGATCAATTTAACATGGTCAAACCAGTATTATTGAATATCTTTACCAGATCGTGATAAAGGGGTGAGTCGTGTTCCACTCCGATGGATGACTTCCAAACTCGTTATCCCTTTGGTACCTGTTTCAACCAAATACATCAATAAGGTACACGTTTTCAAGTTGCAAATTCAAGAATTTTAATAGCTTGCTCTCCAGTTCATCAAGTTGCAACCTCAGGGGACGATTCTTGGAAGTGGAGCAGAAGGAAAAACTCGATAAATATAACCAGGTTTCAAGATCCACTTCAGTACTAGATAGTGGAGAAGAATGAACCTGGTTTAAAACATCCACTCTTAGCTGCAGCGCTACCATTAACAACAACACTTGTGTACGTCCGTGGTGGCTGCAGTTGCAACAACAGTTCCTGACTGACACCATCAATCATATTGTTCAAACTGCTCACTGTTAGATTAGCCTGGAAGCAGATTCAGTATCATTAACTGAAGGGGGAGTCACAAGTGTAGAAATCTGCTGAAGTAATAAAGTTAATTTGCCAGGTTACTCCATTACAAAGGAACAAGAACAAATAACTGTGAACAAAATACATATAGCAAACAGCAGTAAAAACAGAATGGATGCTGACTGACCAACGTACCCCACTGCACACTTTATTAACTAATAAACTTCATCAAACTTAAAAAAATAAACGACTTAGCACTTTCGTCTTGGTAATCACTAGACTTCATCAGAGTAAAATCACCCATTGTTCCACCCTTTTAAATACATCAAATTGACTAATCAAAGTGTACATATTACCATACCATGAATAATCATGAATAATTCAACAGGTAAAATTGACAAATGTAAATATTAAATATAAAAACAAATACAAAATATATATTGAGTATAAAAATAAATGGCTTCACAATGCTGCTCATGATCAATAAATAGACTAATGTTGTTGTTTGTCTTTCGGCTTTTCCCGGTTAGGAGTCGCCACAGCAGAACTCCGGTCTGCTAATGATTGGCAGTTGGTTTTTATGGTGTCAAGTTGCCAGCCCAACTCCCAACCTTCAACGAAGGACACCCATTCAACGCATGTCTTTTGAACGCCCATTCAACTCAACCGTGGGGAGGACATGCAGACTCCACACAGAAGGCACTCCCAACCCAAGCCGAGAATCGAATGGGAGAGCTGTGAGGCAGCAACACTACCGCTTCACCACCATCAATAAATAGACTAATAAATGTAAAAAAATATGTTTCGAAAAGAAGAAATTGAATAGTAAATTCAAACTACACTGTTAGCCCTTCTTTTTAACGCACTAGTTAGTGATAAGGAATCCTTAATTCCAGGATTGATATAGGCGTTCAGCCTTATCTGCCAGATTCCTTAAACTCAGAGACAATAACTCTGTAGATTACAAAATATGTAAACTTTTTAAAATTCAAACACCCAGAACTGTGTTTATAAAGATAATTTGCAGACTTACTTTACTTAATATCATAAAGATGTTCCCTAATTCTCTATCTTAATTTCCTTCTTCCCCACATAAAATGCTTTACAGGAGTTGCAATTGGCAGGGTAAACTACATGTGTGGTGTTGTAGTTACACCTCCCTGGGCAGGGAAGGGTCCTATCATAACCTTCAACTACTACATAGGGATCCTCTTGAATAAATCTGCAAAATGTGCAAAATCCATGATGTCCTTCAAGGATGCATCTGCAGTCCTAACATATGGGTTGTCCTGCCTCAGGCAGCCCTTCGGTCGGCCGGATTCCAAAGTCTGGGTCTGGCCTCGGCTGATGTCGCACTTCACCCGACGTCATAGCTGCTGTGTATTAGGTATAAAGGCATCAGCCGACGCCATTTTCCTCAGTCTTTCTTGCCGCGTGGCACCCAAAGCAGAAGCTGTTCGCAAGTGCCGGTCGGTCAGATCGAGATTTCTACAAGATCCTACATCCAAACTTGAAAACACTACAGCTAGCTGCTTGGAATATTGCATAAAACAAAATAACCCAGATTTATCTCAGAGGGTTAAGGACATTATCCTGGAGGCTCGCAGACCCTCCACAAGGAAGACTTATTCAGCCAAATGGAAAAGATACCTCATTTGGAGTGCAGCAAAAGGGGAAAATGTATCATTGGCAAACATCCTGGAATACTTAGCAGAACTCTTCCACAATGGCCTGTCCTACTCCTCCATTAAGATTCATGCATCAGCAATTTCAGCAGAATACAACATGGATCCTCCAGTCTTCTCTCATCCTCTACTCAGGCAGTTCCTGAGAGGAATCAAAAATGTAAAGCCTCCAAGGAAACCACCTTTGCCTACATGGGATCTTAACTTTGTGCTGGAAAAGTTAACACTTCCCCCTTTTGAACCAGCAGCAACAGCAGACTTACAGTTCTTATCTTGGAAAACTGCTTTCCTGCTTGCAATCACTTCAGCAAGAAGGGTATCTGAGTTACAGGCGTTAATGGCAGTACAGCCCTTCCTTATCTTCCATCAGGATAGAGTGTCTCTGAGAACCAACCCTACTTTTATGCCAAAAGTGGCTTCCAGAGTGTCATTGAACCAAGCGATTCATTTACCTACATTCTTCCCCAACCCACAGAATAGGGGGGAAAGACTACTACATACCTTGGATGTGCACAGACAATTGCGCTACTATCTGGACAGAACTAAGACCAACAGAAAAACTGACCAGCTTCTGGTAGCATATGCAACAGGAATGCAAGGAAAAGCAATTTCAAAACAGACAATCTCAAAATGGATAGGAAATTGCATTAGATTTTGCTACTCTTTTCATGGAAAGACAACTCCAGAAAATATCAGGCCTCACTCCACAAGAGCTATAGCCACCACTACAGCTTTCCTACGAGGAGTGGCTACCAAAGACATTTTAGAAGCTGCTACTTGGAGCTCCGTGCATACATTTGCCAAGCATTATAATCTTCCTTTATACTCCAGATCCCGAGCAGGTTTTGCAACTGCTGTTTTGCAAGGGATCTTAACTACACCATCTTTATCTTAGTACCTCCTCCCCCAGTTTGGCTATGGTATTCTACCCATATGTCAGGACTGCAGATGCATCCTTGAAGGACATAGTACAGTTTTGTACCTACCATAAATGTAGATGTCCGATAGGTATGCATCTGCAGTCAGGATTACCCACCCTCCTTCCCCTCTGTGGTATTCCTTGGGTATTTACCCTTCTTTTAGCTAGCTGGGGGAATCTATTATGGTGTATTTGTTTGTATATATGTATATATACTCTTATATTGTTTGCTCTCTACTGTTTGGAATTATTTGCATTTATCCAAATTTAGCCTTCCTAGAGGGCACCTGGCATCTGGGGCAAGAAACACTGAGGAAAATGGCGTCGGCTGATGCCTTTATACCCAATAAACAGTAGCTATGACGTCAGGTGAAGTGCGACATCAGCCGAGGCCAGACCCAGACTTTGGAATCCGGCCGACCGAAGGGCTTCCTGAGGCAAGACAACCCATATGTTAGGACTGCAGATGCATACCTATCGGACATCTACATTTATGGTAGGTACAAAACTGTACTTTCTCATTTTTCCTTGCCCTAGACTAGCATACGTTACTTTCCAAAATGTTTTTCATATTTTTCCCTTTACAAAATAGAATAGTTGGGGTGTCACCCACCACTTTAACTTCTCCAGGAAATATACAATTCCAATTTAATTTAAAAATATTAAGATAACATCTATGCTGTATGGAGTGGTGAATATTGGGGTAGACAAGTCAAAGGTCTTGTTACTTCTCATCTCAGTGCAAGTTAAGCCTGTGTTCTGATCACAACATACTTTAATCTTTAAAATTGGTGAAAAGATACCCTCTCTCGATAAACATTCAGATCAAGTGATCTCTTTGTCAGACATGTTATCAGAAATTAATCTTGACAATCTCACCGTCTGGCCTTTAACTATTGTCTTACGTTGGTAAGATGGATGGCAACTAGTATAATGAAGATAAGAATTAGAAAATATTTAATCTGAAGTAGTTAACTTCATTTGTGCAGCAACCTGTGGGTATCTGATCCGACTTCGGATCCGAGCTGGCAGTTTTCAACAGCTTAGATCCGAGCTCCTAGCTCCTCCCTCTACCCATAAACCCCTGCCAACCCTGACTGACCCCAGATCTAGTTTGCTGCGCTTGTTGTCAGCAGCTGGATTCTTGAGCTCCGTCGTATTGGTTTCTGTGAGAAAAAAAATAGAAAATTTTTTTTACATTTTCTATACCTTGGTGTGAGTATTGTGTGTTAGGCCCGTACCTGTTTCCCTTAGCTTAAATCTTCTTTAGTTTATATATATATATATATATATATATATATGTATATATGTGTATATGTGTATATATATATATATATATATATATATATATATATTTTTTTTTTTTTTCCCTCCCGCTCCCTCGCTGGTTCGTTAGGGTCTGTGTGTGTGTGTGCGTGTGTGTGTGTGTTGGGGCCTAGCATGTGTGTTTCTTTAGTTTAAAATGTCTGAGGCCCCAAAACCTATTTTCTCGAAGTACACCGAGTGTGGCAATAAGCTTTCACTGGCTGATGGCCACACTCGGTGTGTTCTGTGCCTTGAGGTTGGACACCTTTCCTCTGGGTGTACCATCTGCGTGGCATTCAACCCCAGGGCACTCAAGGACCGAAGATCCAAGCTGATCCTGGCAGGTCTCCTGCCCCCAGATTCTGCTTCGGCCTCCGGTCCTACCGTGGCTACCTCCGCGGTTTCGGCGGCGGCCACTCCTGCCTCTCTCCCCCCGGCCGAGACTCAAACTCCCGCTGTAGGCCCGGAGGAGAGGGAAGCCAGGAAAGAAAGGAGGAAGAAGCACCACAAGCGGAGGGCCGAGGCCTCCGCTTCGGGCCCCCCGGCTAAGTGGTCTTCTCCCTCCAAGGCTTCCCGGTCTCCTCCTCCTCGGATCCGGTCCCCTTGTTTTTCACCGGGTCCTGAGGAGGAGGAGACCTGATCTCCTTCGAGGTCATCGAGGTGGCACTCCCGTCCCGGTGGCCTCTTCGAGATCTACACATAGGCTTTCCGACGCAGACTTGGGCCAGATGCGAAGATTCCTCCAGGCCCAACTGCAGATGGGAGTGCTCCTGCCTCCCCCCCGCTTGACCCCTTTCTTTGCCCCGATAGCTGCTCCTCCATCCCGCTTCCCGGGTTCGGAGCCGGGCAGCCTTGGAACCGGGGGTGGGTCGGCGCCGATGGTCTCTGGTACTTCGGCACCGACTCTTCCCTCGAGCCTTTCGGGTCCGTTTTTGTCGGATCCGAGCTATCTGAGCCGAGGGCTGAGCTTCGGATCCGAGGGTTTCAGTATGCCTTCGGCGCTGTCCAGGTCTGAGCATACTGGGCCTTCGGATCCAGTTGCTTCTGTGCTGGCTCCGATCCGCCTGTCGGATCCGAGTGAGGGCCCGCTCTCAGATCCCAGAGAGAGCGGCTGTCCCTCAGCGTTCAACATGGTGGAGAGGGCTCTGTCGATTGCTTCCAGGCCCCCAGTCCTTGCCACAGCTCTGCCCCGCACTCCTTCTCTGTTGGTCTGACTTCCATCACCCGGCACCAGGGACAGCCTGCTTCAATGTCCCAGGTCGTTCCCTTGGAACAGGATGTTGTTGGTGAGGCCTCCTCGGACAGCCCCCCCGAGGAGATCCCCCCACAAGTGGAAGTGCAAGAGGAGGCACTTGGACTCCCCTGAGTCCTTAACTGAAGACACGGATTTGGAGGAGGGTGAAGGCTCCCCAAGGTCACCCCCCGCGGATGTCCCCTTTGGGGACATCATGGAAATGCTTAGGATCAGAGGGGGGTGGTCTGCCCCAAAGCCGACCTCGGACGAAGCCGTGTTCCTGGAGGCATTTGAAGCAGGCCCTTCTAACTCTTGGGTGTCCCCTCCGGCCGACCCCCTGGTGGACCTGATTACCACCAGGGCATGGAAGGAGCCGGACACTGTGGAACCAGTCCCGAAACGCCCTAACAGGATCCTCAGTCCCCTTGCCGACAGGCCCCACTGGAGCAAGGGTCCCCCCGTAGATGCCATGTTGATGGCGGCGGCCACTAAGAGGGAACTAACTCAGGAGAGCCCCTCGGTCCACCCCCCGCGCAAGGAGTCTCGAGCGATGGACCGCCTAGGGAAGTGGGTGTTTAGTTCAGCGTCCTTCTTGGTGAGGTCACTGAACTACATGGCACACGTTATTTGGCTGCAACGGGATCTCATTAAAGAATACGCTGCATCACCCCCGGAGTCCATGTCGGCGGAGGACAAACAGTTGTACTCCACCCGTATGGCCACTCTTAGGTCCATTTCCAATACCTCTATGCGGCTACTATCCCATGCCACGGAAGGAGCCGCTAGAGCCAGCGGAGCTGGTCTCGTCATGAGGCATCAGGCCTGGCTCCGGCATTGTGATTTCGCGGAACCCTTCAAGGCATCTTTCGCAAATGCCCCTTTTTGATGGTTCTGCCCTATTTGGGAAGACCATTCGCGACACCTTGGTCCAGAGCGAAAAGGACGGGAAGACTACGTCTGCCTTCGGAGTCCGCTTCTCTGCTCCCCAGAGGTCCTTCTCCAAGAAACAAAAGGGACAGAAGAATATGTGGTTCCGGAAGTCGCAACAATCCCAGTCTGCTCCGGACCCCCAGTTCATCCGCAGCAGAGGAGGACAGGGAGGACGCCACCCTAGAGGCAGAGGGGGCCCGTAGAACTTTAGGTCCAGAGAACCTTTCTCTGATCGGCCCACACAACAGCCCTGAAGGGCTGCCCGACTGCTCCACTCTGGATGCAGTCGGGGGGAGTTTCTCGAGGCACCTGGCAGCTTGGGAGTCCATCACGACAGACCGCTGGGTGCTTCACATCATATCCAGAGGTTACCAGATCCCCTTCTCTTGCCCTCTTCTCTTCCCCAAACACCTCCCTGATGTCCCACCCGATCAGAGGGAGGTCGCAGCTGTGGAAATCCGACAGCTCCTAGAAAAAAGAGCCATCCAACACGTCCCCCCAGACCAGCTCTGATCGGGTTTTTACTCCAGGTTCTTTTTGGTGCCAAAAAAGACAGGGGACTTAAGGCCAATCCTCGATCTCTCCCTTTTGAACCTTTCAGTAACCAAAGAAAAGTTCTGGATGGTCACTCTTCAATCTATTCTCCCTCTATTACGGGAGAACGATTGGATGTGCTCGATAGACTTCAAGGATGCGTACTACCATATTCAAGTGGACAGACGATCCAGGAGGTTTCTCCGCTTCCGGCTAGAGGCCAGTCATTACCAATTCAGGGCTTTCCCCTTTGGTCTCACCTCAGCCCCCAGGGTGTTTACCAAAGTGTTAGCAGTGATAGCAGCCCACCTGAGGCTCCAGGGAATACAGGTTTTTCCGTACCTGGACGACTGGCTCCTGACCGCCTCGACAAGGCATCTACTCTGTACAGCCAGGGATCATTTTCTTCGCCTTGCTCCCTGGCTAGGGATCACAATAAATATAGACAAATCTGCTCTCACCCCGACCCGAGTCAGAGATTTCATCGGGGCCAGGTTAAACACAATCAATCTTGTAGCATTCTTAACCTCAGAGAGACTTCGAACTCTGAGGGTTCATGTGTGGGCCATCCTTCTATCTTCATCTCCTCCGGCGGAGTTGGTCCTGAGGGCTCTAGGTTCTATGGCAGCGGCAAGCAACTCGTTACCTATGGCACGTCTCAACATGAGGGTCTTACAGTGGACCCTCCAAGTCCAGTGGTCTTTTCTTCACTACCCTCTGAGTCATTCCATTTCCCTCAGCAGGGCTTGCAAGAGGGCTCTCGTGTGGTGGCTGCAATCTCCGGATCTCCACACGGGACGCCCCTTCTCTATGGCCCCTCCCCTGGCCACGGTGACCACGGATGCCTCCCCCCTCGGGTGGGGAGGGCAGTCTTCGGGCAGGACTGTCCAAGGCACGTGGAACGATACGGAGACCTCTTTGCATATCAATGTCCTAGAGATGAGGGCAGTGCTGTTAGCGTTGCAAGCACTTCAGGATCTTCTTCCCATAGGGACGATTGCGATCCAGACGGACAACATGTCGGTTGTCTGGTGCATCAACAAACAAGGGGGAACCAGGTCTTACCCACTCTGTCGAGAGGCCATAAGAGTGTGAGAATGGGCGATCTCCACCAACCGTTTCCTCATTGCAACGCACATTCCGGGACGGTCCAACATCCTGGCGGACAAACTCAGTCGCACCATCCTTTCCCTTATGAGTGGTCTCTCAATCCGCAGGTAGCAAATCAGATTTTTGCCAAATGGGGGCAGCCCTGTTGCGATCTCTTTGCCTCTCCCTCAAACACCAAATGCAACAGCTATTTCGCTTTAATTCCCCAAGTCGGGGAATCCCTGAGAGACTCTCTGGTGCATGTTTGGCCTCCCGGTCTGCTTTATGCTTATCCACCTCTCCCCCTGATGCTAAAGTTTCTACAGAAAGCCAGTTGGTTGGGGAGCAGGATTATCCTCATTGCCCCATTCTGGCCTCGTCAAACCTGGTTTCCTTACCTTTGGTCTCATCTGGCGAATCCTCCTTGGATTCTAGATCCCCTCCCGGATCTGATCTCCCACCCCCTGGGTCTCCTGACCCCGAACCTGGACAGCCTCAAGCTCACAGCTTGGCTGCTCCAGTTCCACTCCTAGCCAGGACTCCCAGCATCTCTTCCCCAGTCAAAGCTATTCTAGTTGCAGCCCATAAGCCTTCTACTAGGAAGGTTTACAGTAGCAAATGGAGAAGTTTCTCTATCTGGGCAGAACGTCAAAACTTGGATCCCTTCACAGCTCCTTTACCTGTGGTGCTAGACGACTTATCAGGATTATTTCAACAGGGAGCTAGCTGTTCCACTGTCAAGGTTCAACTAGCAGCTGTCTCTCACTACCATGTCGGACATGATCTGCGTCCCTTGATCACTTCTGAGCGGTGCAAGACCTTCCTGAAGGGCACATTCCTGCTCAGACCTCCAGTGAAGGAAGTGGTACTTCCGTGGGATTTGTCGTTAGTGCTTCAGGCTTTGACAGCTCCCCCCTTTGAGCCTGCAGCTTCAGTGGAACTCAAGTATTTGTCTTGGAAGACTGCCTTTCTCGTCGCCATTACTTCTGCCAGAAGAGTTTCTGAAATTCAGGCCCTGTGTGTCAAACCCCCATATCTAACCTTCCACAAGGATAGAGTCTACCTCAAGACCAATCCTTCCTTTCTCCCTAAGGTTGCTTCTAAATCTAATATCAACCAGTCCATTAATCTGCCAGTCTTCTTTCCCAACTATCACAACAAAGGAGAATACAAATTACACTTGGATGTGCTTAGACAACTTCGGTTCTATATTCATAGGACATCTGGTCATAGGCAAACTGACCAGTTGTTCGTCTCCTTTGCCAAAAAGAATTGGAGAAAATCGGTATCCAAAGTTACGTTGTCTCAATGGATCTCACAATGTATTCTTTTGGCTTATGAAAGTTCTGGTAGGCCCGCGCCTCAGGGAGTCCTTGTCCACTCTACCCAATCTATGTCTACCTCTGCTGCTTTTTGGATCCAGGGTTCCTTTAGATGATATTTGTTCAGCTGCCACTTGGGCCTCATCTCATACCTTTATCAACCATTATAAGCTGGATATTTTCTCCAGAGGGAGAGCATCCTTTAGCTCTGCAGTGCTCCGGAACATCCTTCCATGATGGCCGCCCAAGATTCAGGTAGCTGGGGACTCAGCAACCATCCCCCCCTCCTTCCCCCTGACCTTCCATCATTCACTTTTGCTGTCTTCAGAGATGACATGTGAAATTGGTATATCTGTAGCAGTTGTTGCTTGGGGGCAAACTTGATCTGAGGTCAGTCAGGGTTGGCAGGGGTTTATGGGTAGAGGGAGGAGCTAGGAGCTCGGATCTAAGCTGTTGAAAACTGCCGGCTCGGATCCGAAGTCGGATCCGATACCCACAGGTTGCTGACAAATGAAGTTTATCTACTCGGATGGAACGTTATGGTGAGTACATAACTTCTTATTTTCTGTAGATGCCCAAAGTGTAACATCCTCGGGACACATTCTTTTCAGGTAGGATATACAAAAGTTAATCTTACCGTTATTTAATGTGTAGGTAAAATTTCAAAAAGTAGTTGAATTTTTCCATTTGGAGCAAGTAATCCCCCATTGATCGACTGTCCCTTTCTCTAAAATTAACACATTGTCCAAAAATCTGTGGGGTTTGGCTATGGGTGCTGCTTGCGCCCCTTTATATGCCAGTATAGTTTTATATGGGAGGAAAAGGTAAATCTGATGTTGTCAATCTTCATTCATACTTGACTGTTGGGTTTGGTTCCGATCCTCGAAACCGACTCGGCCATTACATCAAGCTCATGCCAGCCAGAAACTCTCAACCCAAGGCTACCCATACTGCCTCGCTTCACTTCAGATCATGTTTGCCGCGTAGAAAATTAGACGTGTCAGCTACCCATACTGCCTCTCTTCACTTCAGATCTTGTTTGCCGCGTAGAAAATTGGACATGTCAGACGTGCTCTCACCTAAGTGCTAAACTTTTTCTTTGATATATATATTTCCCTACTTGTTTAAATTGTTGCTCGTTCTCCTTTGTAGTTATTGTTAGTGGTGTGAATGTTTGTATAACCTTTTCTTTACCTTTTTATGGGTAGTTTCCACTTACCATTGTTGGTATAGGCTCTCCCCTTCCCTCTACCTGTGGTAATCTTCGATACCATCACTGGTATCTTTATTTCCCTTCTTTCTTTTTATTGCCCTATTGGGGGTATTTTTCTAGGTACCATTGTTGGTATATTCATTTGAAAAAAAAAAAAAAAAAAAAAAAGCTGTATTCTGTACTCCCTGTTTTTCCATTAGTTTTTGGTGTGTCTGTGTGCATGCCCTCTTGCTGTTTTTTGAAAGATGTCAGAAAAACAGAAGTGAACCACAGCTTTTAAGCAATGTGAGGACTTTGGCAGAAAGATGGCAAACTGATGGGCATCTTTCATGTGTTTATTGTTTAGGTGTCCCTCATTTGGAGATACAACCACCATGTGAACTCTGCAAGCGTTTCAGTGCTCACACCCTTGCAGAGAGGCAAAACAAATGTATTCTCAAGGGGCTGCTAAAATGCCGTTTTAGCGAGGCTTGTCTGAGACATTAAAGTCTCCCAGAAAGGAATCTAAGAAAAGGAGCCATTCAGTACCTTTGTGTCCTAAGGTACAAGAAGCTAAAACTGCTAAGACTCTGGTTTTGACTCCTTCGGAACCGAGGCCTAAAATATCGTAATCTGCAGTGACACCAAAATCTGTCACATCTCCCATGGTGCCAACCGTTATTGAAGCTACCAAAACTCCTAATGTGCCAACCTTATCGGTACTGAAGATCCTCTTGGCATAAAGAATGGTCTCTCCAAGTGTTCTGGTAATGTCTTCACCTATAAAGCAAATTACTGGTCAACAAACCACTGTACTGAAGGTTGAGAGTACACCCAGGACTAGATGCTTCCCATCTTAGACTCCTTCTTGGGTCAACAATTAAGTCCATTTCTTGAAAGGCCAGAATCGCCCTCTGGGATGTCAGTTTGTTCCACCAGGAGCCTTTCAGAGCTAGATGCAGTCAGATTGGTGGATCAGCTCTTGGCAGCCAGAGGCCTTCTTGCCCCCCCCCCCAGGACTTCTCTCCCATCCGGAGCCGGGGTTACTCTCTCAGGACACCCACTTATCTTCCTCCTTCAACCTCTCCACAGGTCTTGGAGCCCACTACTTCAATGTTCCCGGTGCCAACTATTTCTGTACTGATGGTAGATCTCAGCTTGATTCTGGAACAGACTCTGTGGTCTGCAGCTCCAATGGTGCCGACCCACCCATGGGACTGTGATTTGGCTGCCAGCTCTGGGATCCCTGGATCGGCTCCAGTTTTTTTCCACACCATCATCTAAGTTCCTGGTGCCCTGCTAGTTACAAATCCTCTCGTGGCTCCTACTCCTAGAGGGGGCTCATCGGAGCAGAGTGTGACCCCAGTTCCGAGGTTGTCTCTCTCAGTTCTGGGCTCCCGTCCCTCTTTGGGCAGGCCTGGCCTCCAGATTATGGAGCGAGCCCTTGCCTCAGCAGGCACACAGTTGGCACCATTCCTGTCGGAGTGTCACATTTATGCATCCTCTGGCTCGCAGCTGTCACAGTCTGCTACCTTGGGGTAGCGGGCACAAGAGCAGCAAGATACCCTATTGCAGGGTCCCCCATCTTCTGTGTCCTCCTCAGACCTTCCCCCTGAGGAGCCATCCCATAAGAGATTGTGCCAGAGGAAGCACCTGGATTCTCCAGAAGAATCTGTCACTGAGGAATATGGATTTCGATGAAGGGGAGGGATCCCCTTGGTCACCCCCTGAAGATGTCTCTTTTGGAGACTTCCTGGAAATTCTGAAGTAGAGGGGTGATTGGAAGCCCACAAACCCAATCTCTGCTTTTCATGCCCGGCCTTCTACTTCTTGGGTGACCCCACCTGCCGATGAACTGATCAAACTCATTGTGCAGCATGCGTGGAAGGCTCTTGATACCATAGAGCCAATTCCCAGGAGACCTGACAAAATTCTGCATCAGAGGACCAACCCCACTGGTCGAAGGGTCTAGCAGTGGATGGCCATGGTGGTGGTGGCTGCCACAAAAAAAGGAACTCACTGAGGAGAGTCCAGTTGTCCATTTGCCAAGCTGAGAGTCTCAGATGGTGGTCAGAGTCAGGATGCGGGTCTCCGCTTAGTCAGCCTTTGCCATACGGTCCTTGAAATATTTTGCATACTTCACATGACTCCAAAGGGATCTGATAACTGAGCTTTCAGAGACCTTAGCAGGAGCAGTGTCTGACTAGCTTCGGGATAAGGTTGCTTCCCAGCTTGCCACCCTGGAGTCAATCTCCAACTCGTTCATGTGGCTTATTGCACATACAGCTGATGGGACATCCAGGGCAGTGGGTACAGGCGTTGCCATCAGGCGCCACGCCTGGATGCGCTTATGTGACTTTGCAAACCCCTTCAAGTTTTCCTTTATCAACGCTCCTGTTGATACTACTTCATTATTTGGCCCAAAAGTCAGAGACATTAGCCAGCTGTGAGAAGGATGGAAAGATTCTTTCTGCTGTGGGCGTGTGTTTTTTCCACCCCTCAGCGACCTTACTCCAGGAATCAAAGGAAGTGGAAAGATGTGGTTCAGAAAATCCCAAGGGCCTTTTTGAGACATGCATGGCAAGTATTCCTCCCGGAACAGAGGGGGAACTCTTCAGGAAGATGCCCCTCCCGTGGCAGAGGGGGACCGCACAACCAGGGTTCCAGGGATTCTTTTTCTGGACAACCCCTACCAGCGCTCCTGAGCAGCAACCTGATTGCTTACCTCTGGAAGCAGTCTGGGGAAGATTCTCTGCACCATTCAGGCTGGCTCGCAATAACATCGGATTTCTGGGTGCAGACAGTAATTACCAGAGGTTACCATATTCTATTCAATCTTTATCCCAGACCACAAAGGTGAATCCCTGATGATCCACCCAATCAAAGGGATATAGCAGCACTAGAAAATCAAAAGCTGCTTCAAAAAATTCATCCAAACAGTCCCACCAGACCAAATAGGATACTGATCTTACTCCAGATTCTTTTTAGTGCCAAAAAGACAGGAGACTAGAGGCCAGTCCTAGACGTCATTGTTCTGAACAAATTTGTATAACAGACAAAATTCCGGATGGTCACGGTTAAGTCTATCCCTCCTTTACTTGAGAAAGATGATTGGATGTGCTGCATAGATCTTCAGGATGCTTATTAGCACATAAAAATGGACAAATGCTCCAGAAGATACCTCCACATCTGGCTCATAGCCAGTCATTACCAATTTCTAGCACTGCCCTTTGGTCTCACCACAACCTCGGGGTGTTAACCAAATCTATGGCAGTGGTAGCAGTTCAGTTAAGGCTACTGGGATTTCGTGTGTTTCCATATTTAGACTGACTCCTCAGCACTCCCACCATGCATCTGCTGCTTTCCACCTTTCTTAAGCATCTCAATAAACACAGAAAAATTAAAATTATCCCCCCCACACAGGGCATAGAATTCATTGAAGCAAGACTAACAACTTCAAGTGATAGTGTCTCAAGACAAAATTCCGGCTCGTTTAGTCTTACAGATCCTTGGGTCCATGGCAGCAACAATCACCTTAGTTCCTCTGGCGAGGTACCACATGAGGCTGCTTCAGTGGCTCTTGGCATCACAGTGGTCACTTAAACTCATCCAGTGTGCCACTCAATCTGCATAACCAACCAATGAAAGCAGGATTTATCTTTGTGTATGAAGTCAGAAGACAAATTATTGACCTGCCTCTTTTCGCCCTCAGTCCAAGGCAGTAGTGACCACGGATGCATCCCTGAAAGGGAGGGTGATTTTCAGGGAAAGACAGTCCAAGGCACTTGGTCCCCTCAAGAGACCAATTTGCATATCAGCATCCTAAAACTGAGGGCAGTACTCTTAGCGTTGCAAGCATTCCAATCTGCCCTCCCTTCAGGGACAATTGCTTTTCAGTCTGACAACATGTCAGTTGTCTGGAGCATCAACAAATAGGGGGGAACCAGATCCTACCCTCTATGTCGGGAAGCCCTTAGAGTGTGACAATGGGCAGTCGCCTCCAACCGCTTTTTGATAGCAGCGCACATTCCAAGGAACTCCAACGTGGTTGTGGACAAACTGAGCAGATGCATTCTCCTGCTTCATGAGTGGTTTCTCAATCCCAATGTAGCGACAAAGATATTTCGTTGATGGGGTCAGCCTTGCTGTGATCTGTTCGCCTCTCCCATAAACCACAAATGCAGCAGCTACTTTGCCCTAGTCCCCCCTCTGGGAGAGTCCTCGGGAGATGCTCTTCGCCATGATTGGCCTCCGGGACTTCTTTATGCCTTCCCTCCAATCCCTCTGATTCCCCAATTTTTGAAGAAAGCCCAACAGTTGAGAAACAAAGCGATTCTCATTGCACCTTATTGGCCCCGTCAAGTCTGGTTTCCCTTTCTCTGGCCTCACCTAGTTCACCTTCTGTGGATTCTGGATCCAACTCCAGACCTGTTATCTCATCCACAGGGAGTGGTCCATCCCAACCTACAAATTCTCAAGCTGACTGCTTGGTTTCTCCACTTTCAGTAATTGCCAGGCAAAATAATGCATCTTCCCCAGTACAAAAGATACTTCTGGCTTCTCATAAATCATCCACCAGAAAACTTTATCTTCGTAAAGGAAGAGAGATTTGTTTTTTGGTCTGATGAAAAGGGTATTGATCATTTCTCAGCCTCAATCGATAAGGTTTTGGAATACTTAAACCATTTTATTTCAGTTGGGAGCCTCTACTTCTACCAATAAAGTTAATTTAGCTGCCATTTCAAAATTCCATAACTGATTCGATGACCCTTCCTTTATGTCTCACCGTCTTTGCAAAACTTTTCTTAAGGGCACTTTACATTTGAAACCACCTTTCAAAGAGCCCGTTGCTCTAATGTTGGTCTTGCAGTGTTTGGTCAGTCAGCCTTTCGAGCCAGCAGCACCTGTGATATCAAGTTTTTATCTTGGAAGACCCTATTCCTGGTAGCCATCACATCGACCAGGAGAATCTCAGGATTGCAGGCTCTGTCTATAAAACATCTGGATATCATTTTTCACAGAGTATCACTCAGAACTAATCCCTCCTTTCTGCATAAAGTAGTGTCAGATTCCAATATTAATAAGACCATAGATTTACCAGTCTTCTTTCCAACTTTCCCAAACAAGGGAGGATATTGTTTGTATTTGTTAGATGTACACAGACAATTACGTTTTTATTTGGATAGAACAAAATCATTTAGAAAATTGAAGTAGCAAACAAACAGCAACTGTACCACAGCTAGGAAGTTTTTTATAAAACAGGTAAGCGCTTTCAGGGATGTGCCCCTTCATCAGACAACTCACAAAAACAATTCCTTGTATAGTAGAAGCACCTGCTATCAATTAAGTCTTAAAGATACAATGTTAAATACAAATGCTTTAACCTGGTCCACTCTAGTATATCTTGAATATGCATATATCTGGTTCAAAAATTCATAAATATTAGAACACATGATGTCCTTCATGGATGCATCTGCAGTCATAACAACTGGGTTGTCCTGTCGTCAGGCAGCCCTTCGGTCGGCCGGATTCCAAAGTCTGGGTCCGGCTTCGGCTGATGTCGCACTTCACCCGACGTCATCTCTGCTGGTCTTCGGGTATAAAGGCATCAGCCGACGCCATTTTCCTCAGTCTTTCTTGCCGCGTGGCGCCCGAAGCAGAAGCTGTTCGCAAGTGCCGGTCGGTCAGATCCAGAGATTACTACTACCGAATACTACTTCGAAGACTTCTAAAGCTAAGTACCCGTTGGGGACTCTTTCTTGCCTCAGCCGATGTCAGAAAAAGTCAATAACTGTTTAACTTGTGGGAAACAAATACCTCATAAAGATTTCCACTCTTACTGTTTGCCTTGTTTAGGCCCAGACCACGGCGTAGCAGCCTGTTCGGCCTGTGCTTCCTTCAACCGACGAACGCTTAGACGTCGGTCGGAGTTTGCTGAACAGTTTTTCGGCTCAGATTTTGCGTACATTATGCCGTCGGATCCTCCGACTACCCAAATTGTTAAAAACGCAAAGAAAAGACCGACACTCGCGGTCCGCGGTTTCGCCGAAACCACGGTTAAGCAAACATGAGTGTCTCTGTTTCGGCCGAAACCGAGAAAACTGATCAAAATACAGCCGAATCAATGACTACTACTGAGGTTTCTGCCACTTTACTTGAAACAGCCTCAGAAATTATACCTACAACTGTGGTTACTAGTGACTTATCAGACACCATCCCTTTGGATGTCTCTACCCCAGCACGTGGTGCAGCTAGGCCTCCTGCAGCCATGTCTATTAAGGCCTTTGCCAGGGCTAAAGCAGCCAAATCTACTACATCAGTGCCTGTTAAACCTCTGCCTCAACCAGGCCCACTTCTAGTTCACAAATGCTTACTCTGGCACAAGATTTAATATCCTTAATTAGGGGATTTCAATCTCACCCAGACAGGGCCTCTCAACCCCCAGAAAAGAGACCTAGAGCAGAGCCCCCCGAGCCTGTCTCCTCTGATGATTCTGCGGATGACTCAGATATTACAGACCAGCCAGAGGCTCCTTTTTCCAATTATGAAGACTCCGATGCTGAAGAATCCATTCCAGCTGCCTCTCCACCAGAGGAATTCTCCTTTGGGGAAACCTTACATGCCATGAGAGAACAATTCCAATGGCAACAACAGGATTTCTCAGATTCCAGAAAAAGACTTAGGACTTTTCTGCACTTACCACAATATAGGCCCTTAGCTATACCTCCTATCCTTTCTGTTGTGGACGATGCATTTAATGATGTCTGCACTGCACCTGATTCCTTACCTCCAGCCCCTGCCAAACCAGATAGATTTTACAGGGTGCCAGACACTCATCACCACCTATACAAGGCCCCACTGGCAGACCCCGAAACCATATCCCAGGGGCCTAAGGCAGTAGTCTCGACCACAGCAAAAAACCCTATTCCTTCTGAAAGGGAATCCAGGTCTTTAGACAGATGGGGCAAAAAAGTTTACACCTCTGCTACTCTCTTAGCTAGAGCTTTAAACTGTCAGTTTCACATGATACAATACCAAGAGTTTATGTTTGATCAGTTAACTAAAAAGCTATCCTCGGATGACTCTATAGATAAGAAATATGTATTAGAAATGGTAAATAACATACAACAGGTTAGTAACCATTCTTTAAAATGTGGCTATGATGCACTGGAGGCTTCATTTAGATCAGCCATGACTGGCACAGTGATAAGAAGACATGCATGGTTGAAGGAACAGGCCTTACCGTATCATGTTAAAGCTAAGTTATTAGATGCTCCTATGGATAAGGCCAGTTTGTTTGGTACACCTGCCCAGCAGGTAATGAAGAAAATGGAAGAAAAGGCAAAATCTGTACAAACGGTGAAAGATTTCTTACAGGTTCAGCCCCCAAGGTTTAGCAGGAACTGGCCTGCCAAAATTGGTCCTTTCCTGACTCCACAAGATCCCAAAGGGGCAGGAATAGACGTTCCAGAGGCAGAAATCAATCCAGAGCGGGTGCCTACAGAGGACGACAGTGGCAAGGTAATAACAGAGGCACAGACACAGCCACTACCACTGCAACAGGACAATCACAATGACTTGACTCTAATTCCGCCTACCAAGGAACAAATAGCAGCACCATTAGGCGGAAAATTAGCCTTATTTTCGAAAAATTGGCACTATGTCACAAAAGACAAGTGGATTTTGCAAACCATAGACCAAGGTTACCGGTTCCACTTCCACACTTTACCAGTCAAAAGAGGAATGCCAAACCTGCCTCCAAATCAAAAAATAGAAGCTCTACAGCAGATAATGCAATTAACAAAGATGAGAGCTGTGGAAAGAGTACCAATAACAGAACAAGGCAAAGGATTCTACTCCAGACTATTCTTAGTTCCAAGAAAAGAAAAAAGTTGGAGACCTATTCTCGACCTGTCCATCTTAAACACATACATCATTGTCCCAAAATTCAAAATGCTGACCCTACAGCAACTTCTTCCCAAGCTGGGCAAGGAGTGTTGGCTGGTAACTCTAGATCTCAAGGAGGCATACCTGCACGTCCCCATTCGACCAAATTGCAGAAGATACCTCAGATTTCTTGCAGGATCAGAGCATTATCAATTCTCAGCATTGCCCTTTGGCTTATCTACTGCCCAGAGTATTCACAAAATGCCTGGCATCAGTAATCGCCCACTGCAGACTACAGGGAATCCAAATTTATCCATACCTGGACGACTGCCTGCTACAAGCGGACAACAAAAGCAAGCTGACAACAGATTTGCAAAGGGTCATTTACTTGCTACAAGCCCTGGGATACACAGTCAATTTTCAAAAGTCAAGACTGATACCATCCCAAACAAGGACATTCTTGGGCGCGGAATTGGACACAGTAAACCAAATGGCATTCCTAACTGCAGAAAAACAAAAAGAACTCCCTCTTTACTTCTTGGCACTAACAAAGCAGAACAAGCTAACAGCAAGAAAAGTTCTGCAGGCCTTGGGCTTCATGGCATCATACATAATCTTGGTCCCACATGCCAGACTGCATATGAGAAAACTACAGTGGTACCTAAAGAATTTATGGTCCCAACACAGGCACAGCCTAGAAGCAGAAATACCACTAATCCCATGCCTAAAACAGGAGTTCCTATGGTGGGCTCAAGCATGCCAGACAAATCCAGGCCTACCCTTTCACAACCTTCGAGCAAGCCAAACCATCACAACAGACGCCTCAGACCTAGGATGGGGGGCTCACATGCTGGACAAATGTGTACAGGGATTGTGGACTCAGGACCAGCTGCACCTGCACATCAACCAAGAGAAATGCTGGCAGTAAAACTGGCAATCCAAAAATTCAGCCCATTTCTCAAAGAAGGCCATTTGATGATAAGGACAGACAACACCACAGTCATGTGGTACATCAACAAACAGGGAGGCACTCATTCATACCCCCTATGCAGAATGACTTTGGACCTTTGGAACCTGGCACTCAGCTACAACATCCAGTTACAGGCAATGTTTGTACCGGGAAAGGAGAACACTCTAGCAGACATATTAAGCAGAACCACCTCGGATGCTCACGAATGGATGCTACACCCGGACATCTTCAAGACCATCACAAAGAAATGGGGAATGCCGCAGACAAATCTATTCGCTTCCCCTCTCAATCACCAGCTCAAAAAATTCTGCACAAGGACATTCCACCCGCTTGCATGGAAGGTGGATTCGCTCTCCTTCAGCTGGAAAGGTCTGACAGCATATGCATTCCCACCTCTTCCCTTGATACACAAGGTATTACTAAAAATCAAGGAGGAACGTCCAAGGATAATCCTGATAGCTCCGAACTGGCCAAGACAACACTGGTACCCATTGCTGAGGAGCATGTCTCGGGACAAAATGTGGGCAATACGCCTGATGCCTTTGATGTTAACTCAGAACAACTACAGCATCATGCATCCAAACCTAAAACCTTGCAACTGACTGCATGGAACATCACATAGCAGCAACTAATCCAGATCTTTCCCAAAGGGTTAAAGACATTATCCTTGAAGCCCGCAGACCTTCAACAAGAAGGAACTATGCAGGAAAATGGAAAAGGTTTGTCATTTGGAGTGCTGAAAGAGGAAAAGGTGTCGAATATAGATATTGCTAACATTCTGGAGTATTTGGCAGAGCTTCTACATACAGGCCTGTCCTATTCCTCCATCAAGATACATGCATCAGCTATTTCAGCAGAATACAGCTTTGATCCACCGGTCTTTTCACATCCTCTACTCAGGCAGTTCCTCAGAGGGATCAAGAATGTAAAACCTCCTAGGAAACCACCACTGCCAGCTTGGGACTTGAACTTTGTGCTAGAAAAGTTGACACTCCCGCCTTTTGAACCAGCAGCAACAGCAGACCTACAGCATCTATCATGGAAAACTGCTTTCCTACTGGCAATAACCTCAGCAAGGAGGGTTTCTGAACTTCAGGCCCTAATGGCAGTACAACCCTTCCTAATCTTCCACCAAGATAGAGTGTCCATGAGAACTAATCCTACATTTATGCCTAAGGTGGTATCCAGAGTGTCTTTAAACCAGGCAATCCACCTACCTACCTTCTTCCCCAACCCACAAAACAGAGGGGAAAGAATGCTGCATACCTTGGATGTACATAGACAGCTACGCTACTACCTGGACAGAACCAAAAGTAACAGAAAACTGACCAGCTTTTTGTAGCCTATGCAACAGGAAGAGAAGGAAAAGCAATTTCCAAACAGACAATCTCAAAATGGATAGGAAATTGCATACGATTCTGTTACTCCTTCCATGGAAAACCAATTCCACAGAACATAAGACCTCATTCCACAAGGGCAACAGCCACTACCACAGCCTTCTTACGAGGAGTGGCAATCAAGGACATTATTGAGGCGGCTACTTGGACCTCCGTGCATACATTTGCCAAGCATTATAATTTACCTCTGTACTCCAGATCCCGAGCAGGGTTTGCCACTGCTGTACTGCAAGGGATCCTTACCACACCATAATTTCTTCTTCCTCCTCCCCTAGTTGGCTATGGTATTCTACCCAGTTGTTATGACTGCAGATGCATCCATGAAGGACATAGTACAGTTTTGTACCTACCATAAATGTAGATGTCCGAACTGGATAGCATCTGCAGTCAGGATTACCCTCCCTCCTTCCCTCTGTGGTACTCCTAGGTATTTACCCCTAATAGCTAGCTGGTGGGGAGTCTCTTATGGTGTATTTGTTTGTATATATGTACATACATGCTTATTTCTTGTGTTTGCCTTCTATCTTTTTGGAAACATTGGCATTTATCCAAAATTTAGCCTTCCAAGAGGGCAACTGGCATCTGGGGCAAGAAACACTGAGGAAAATGGCGTCGGCTGATGCCTTTATACCCGAAGACCAGCAGAGATGACGTCGGGTGAAGTGCGACATCAGCGGCCGGACCCAGACTTTGGAATCCGGCCGACCGAAGGGCTGCCTGACGACAGGACAACCCAGTTGTTATGACTGCAGATGCTATCCAGTTCGGACATCTACATTTATGGTAGGTACAAAACTGTACTTTATGTATATGAGTCATGGTTAATAATGACATAATGGCCAAGGTGTTTACATTATAGACACAACATGCATGGTTCGACCCTCACATGGGGCAACTGGCCAGGCTCAAAATGGCCCACAAGGGCACCCAGCCTAGCACCAATCCATGAACCTATAATAAAATTGATAAAACTCTGTCCTACTATGCAAAAAAATTAAACTATAACATGCAGCATAGATATAAATATATATAGTGCACTAACAGCATCTAAAATATAATATGTATGTGTATGAAAAAGCATGTTGAAATATAACCGTATCTATGCAAGTGTAAATATCTATGCATGTGTGCATAAAAATATATAGAAAAGAAAAAATGATGTATATACATATCTAGAAAATGTACATTTTTTATATATTTTTTATATATGTACATATGTAGATAAAAATGTATGTATATAAAAATGTATATACAATGAGAAGTACATAAACAACTTAGTATGTCATAATGACAGAACATAAATGCAAGGAATAAAATTGTACGTTAGAGTTCTAAAATCCTAACAGTCAATGTTTAAGTGGACGAGCTTTTAAGAACGGTTTCAAGGGCACCATGTTGTTTTTTGCATAGTAGGACCTTACCATTATGCCATTATTAACCATGACTCATATACATAATATGTGTTCTAATATTTATGAATTTTTGAGCCAGATATATACATATTCAAGATGTACTAGAGTGGACCAGGTTAAAGCATTTGTATTTAACGTTGTATCTTTAAGACTTAATTGATAGCAGGTGCTCCTACTATACAAGGAATTAATTGTTTTTGTGAGTTGTCTGATGAAGGGGCACATCCCTGAAAGTGCTTACCTGTTTTATAATAAACTTCCTAGCTATGGTACAGTTGGTGTTTGTTTGCTACTTCATCTATATTTATTTTACACCAGCTGTTTTATTAGTTGGTAGAGAATTTCTGTGTTTTCCATTTAGAAAATTGGACCAATTGTTTCTATCCTTTTCAGGTAGTAGACTGGGCAAACTAGTTTGGAAAGCCACTCTGTCAAAGTGGTTGAGATATTACATTTGTTTATGACCAAAATAAGCTGGACTTCTCAACAAAAGTCTGGGCTTATTCTACAAGATCTGTTTCCAGTTCAGTAGCCTTTCATTCCAGAGCTTCTGTGGATGACATATGTGCAGCTGCAACTTGGCTACTCCCCATACCTTTATCACTCATTGCAAATTGGATATGGCCTACAGGGGAAAGAGCATCCTTTGGCTCTGTGATGCTCAGGAATATCCTTCCCTAGGGCCTCCCAGGGTCTAAAGTAGCTAGGGACTCTGTCCCAACAGCCAAGTATAAATGAAGATTAACGTCAGATAAAGTTGTGTTCTTGCCATAACGTTCCATCTGTGTTGTCGATTTTCATGATATCCCACCCTCATTCCCCCTCCAAGAGACTCCTGGAGGTTCGGAACTAGTCCTGGAGTTCTAGTAGGGTTGTTACTCAAACAAAGCTTCCATGATTTTCTACTTTATGGGCAAAACTCGATCTGAGGTGAAGGGAAGAGAGGCAGCATGGGTAGCCTTGACTTGAGAGTTTCTGGCTGGCATATAACGGCCGAGTCAGTTCCGAGGATCAGAACCGAACCCAACAGTCAAGAAAGAGTGAAGGTCAACAACACAGATGGAAAGTTATGGTAAGAACATAATTTCTTTTTTTTTTTTTTACACCCAAGTTCTCTTCACTGGTGCATGGTTATTTTAGTTGTTTTCTGTTTGTCGAAGAGGTCATTGATTTGCATGTTTGTTGAGAGAGTGTATCCTATTATTTGCTGAATAATGTTAAAATGGAAATTATGACCTTGCAGAATGACCATTTTTTCACCCATTTTAAAAATTAAAAATGTTGTGAACAGAACACGGGCTTAACTTGCATTTAGATGAGAGGTAACAGGACCTTTGACTCGTCTACCCTAATATTCACCATTCCATGCAGCATTGATGTATTCAGATTCAGAAGAATGTCACCAAGTTTGTTTTGAAGAACTCGTACAGGATGGCCCCATTGCCTACAAAAGTAGACCACGTCTTTGTTCTCACCCCTTTGAGCCCAGTTTTCCATCTTGGAGATGGGGCATCCACATTGATAGATTTGGGAAGTTTGTCCATTACTTTGTCCTTATAGTAGTTGAACTACCATACTTTTATGCTGTATTTTTTAGAAGATTTTGTTGATAGAAGGCTGCTGGGTGCATTGTTGAAGTTGTAGACTTTTTCTAATGAGCTACCCACATGGCACTTGTTTTGTACTAGGTGGCAAAGAGCATTGCTTAGATGTTCTTTGTGTTTCACTGTTGCAGTCATCACGTTTGGGTCATCCCTGCCAGGGTAGTCTTCAGTCAGCCCGAATACCAGAGGCTTAGTATTTCTGTATTGGTTGCTGTCGCCTCAGGACTGACGTCAGGTCGTCAGTAGTATAAAGTAAGGCAGCCGATGCCATTACACCAGTCTTTCTTGCCGAGGAGCCCAAAGCAGAAGCAGTTCTCACGAGTGCTGGTCGGCCGCTACCTGAGTTTTCATTTTCCAAATTGAAGCTCAAGTCTTCTAAAGCTAAGTACCCCATTGGGGATCCTTTTTTCTTGCTCTAACCGATGTCAGCAAAAGTTAACAATTGTCTCACCTGTGGAAAGCAAATACCACACCGAGACTTTCATTGTTACTGCGTCACCTGCTTAGGCCCAGACCACAATGTCCCTCGCTGTCATTTTTGTGCTTTGTTCAACACCAGAACTATATGTCGTCAGGCCCTTATTGTAGCTAGAAATTTTTGCTCTCAGTCCTCGAATTCCATTATGGCGTTGGTAAGCCATCTGACAGCAGATCTTCCAAAAAAGCGTAAGGATAAAGACAGAGACAGACCTCACAAGTCCAGACCTACGGACAATGCTTTCGTTAAGCTAGTCATCAGTTCTCCGGTCCTCGGTGAGGTGCGTTCACAGCCTCTGATGGCCGCTTCTGTGGATTCTCAGGCCGCTACTGAGACCCTTTTGGAGTCCGGTATGCCGCAAAACTCTTCATCGACTAAGGATCCTGCGGATGTCTCTACCTCAGATGAGTCCGGAGCTGCTGAGCAGACATCGGCTTCTGAGGAAGTATTTCGCACTACCGTTTCTTGACACAGACCAACTTCTTTTACGTCTACCGTTCTTTCGAAAACTACCGAGTTTCTAAGGCCTAGGGTATGAACCACACCCCCCAATAAACAGACGACCCAATCTCAGGCACTTGCTTCCTTGCCTCAGTCTCAAATACTTAAAATGGCGGAAGACCTTATAATGCTGATCAGGGGAAGCCAAGCTATCCCTTCCAAAAGAAAAAGAGATTTGTCCCCCGTAGTTTTATCTGAACAGGAGTCCGATGACTCTGATGCATCTGAATATGAAGACATGCAACCCCTCTCTGCTTATGAAGATTCAGATGCAGAGGAATCCATTCCTTCAGCCTCTCCACCCTAGGACTTTTCCTTTGGGGAAACCCTACATACTTTAAGGGAGCATTTCCAATGGGAATGTCAGGACTACCCTCAGTCTAAAAAAGAGACTCGGGGAATTCTTAGATCTTCCACAGCGCAGACCCTTGGCCATTTCTCCTGCCCTGGATGTTGTGGATGATGTTTTCATGGAATCCAGTTTGACTACTGACACCTTCCCTCCTGCTCCCAGGAAACCTGACAGGTAGTAGAGTCCCTGACCCTGAAGTTATTTCTCAAGGGCCTAAAGGAATTAAAGCAACTTCTGCTAAGAATCCCACCCCCTCAGATAGGGATTTCCGAGCATAAGACAGATGGGGTACAAAATATACACCTCTACTACTCTTGCTATTAGAGCACTAAATTGTCCGTTCCATATGCTGAAATTTCAGCAGCACACCATGGAACTCCTTAAAGAAAAAATATTATCTTTTCCTGCTTGTGCAAAAAGTAAAGAGCTACAAGAGTTAATGCATTCTGCAAGTCAAGTAACTAAGCACACCTTACACTGGTTTTGACGCCCTAGAAGCATTTTGCAGGGCAGCAGTCACTGGTTCTGTCCTCAGAAGGCATGCTTGGCTTAAGAAGCAGCCCTTGCCAGATCATGTCAAATCCAAATTATTGGATGCACCCTTGCACAAAGACAACTTATTTGGCACCAAGGCAGAGGAGGTCTTAAAAAAGATGGAAGAAAAAGCTAATTCTATGCAGACAGTTAAGGATTTCCTGCAGGTCCAGCAATCCAGGTTCAGTAGGCATTTTCCCCTCCAAGCACACCTGCCCCCTCCAGGTCAGTTCAGCCCAGACCCCGAGGAAGGAGACCACCCCAGACAACAGCCACAGGGAATGCAGATATCAAAGCAATGGAGTTCCTCCACTTCAAAACCAGGGAGTGCTAAGCCACTCCCTCATAAGAACTCACAATGACTCTCCACTTCCACCCTCTCCCTCTGCCCACAACTTGCCCCTAGGAGAAAAACTCCCCTTCCACTCAAGCACCTAGGCCACCATTACCAACGACCACTGGGTCCTCAACATAGTGTCCCAGGGATACAGATTTTCTTTCCACGCTACCAACCCCAAAAGGGTTCCCAGATCTTCCTCCAAACCAGTGGGCAGAATCCAAAAAGCAAGTCCTTTCCCTGCTGTGTGAGGGCAATAGAGCATGCTACTGCAGAACAAATAGGCCAAGATTTCTACTCCAGGCTTTTCCTGGTACACAGAAAAGAGGGCACCTGCCGGCCCCATCCTCGATCAATCCATTCTAAGCACTTGCCTGGTGATACCAAAATTCAAAATGCTCACCCTCCAGCAACTACTACCTATGCTCTCCAAGAATGCTTGGTTCACCACCCTAGGCCTAAAAGAGGCCTACTTCCACATCCCAATCAGGGATTCATGCAGGAAATATCTACTTTTCAGGGCAGGATCTCCGCACTTTCAGTTTTCTGTGCTTCCCTTTGGCTTATCTACTGCTCCCAGAGTTTTCACAAAATGCCTGTCTCCCACCATTGCTTTTTGCAGACAAATATTCAAATTTACCCATACTTAGACGACTGCCTAATTCAGGCAGACAGGAAAAGCTGCTCAAGCACCTGCCCTTTGTAAAGGCCGTACTGACCTCCCTAGGGTACACTATCAACGAAAAGAAATCCAAACTAGTACCCGCCCAAAAGATTATATTCCTGGGAGGAAGCCTGAGCACAACATCCCAGATGGCATTTCTTACTCCAGAAGCGCAAACTTACCTGACAGGCTATTTCTCTCAACTAGCCATCAGACCCCAGTTCTCCGCAAGGAAAATCCTGCAATCTCTGGGGTTCATGGCGTCTTGCATTCTAGTCATTCCAAATTCCAGACTGCATATGAGGAAACTTCAGTGGTACCTATAAAGCCTTTGGTGTCAACACTCTCAAGACCTGGAAACTCTTATACCAATGATACCTTGCCTAAGGAAAGATTTTCTATGGTGGGCAGCAGCATGCTACCATAACAAGGGACTACCCTTCTCACCACCCCACGCTGCCCAGACCCTCACCACAGACACATCAGACTATGCCTGGGGTGCACACCTGGGTGGCAGGTGCATACAGGGCCAGTGGAGCCCACATCAAATACATCTGCACATCAACCAAAAAGAGTTGTTAGCTGTTCAGCATGCATTGACAGCATTCAGGCCCTTTCTCTCCCCAGGGGCTCTACTGATCAAAGCAGACAACACCACAGTGATGTGGTGTATCAACAAGCAGGGAGGGACTCACTCCTACCCTCTATGCAGGCTCGCCATGACGCTTTGGCACACAGCCTCAGCCATGCAACTACACCTGTTAGCACAATTCCTGCCAAGCTGTCTAAACTCTCTGGAAGACAACTTAAGCAGAAATCTTCCGGACCCATACGACTGACAGCTAGAACAAAGAACCTTCACCCTAATAACTCAGAAATGGGGCACCCCGTAGGTCGACCTCTTTGCTTTCCACTCCAACCATCAGCTCAGCAAGTTCTGCACCAGGGAGCCTCACTGCAGGGCCTGGAAAGTGGCTGCCCTATCCTTCCAGTGGATCAAATTTTCAATCTATGCTTTTCCCCTGCTACCTCTCATTACCAGGGTACTGCTCAAAATAAGGGAGGAAAAACCGAGGACAATTCTAATTCCTCCAGACTGGCCTCGCCAGCACTGGTACCCACTGCTGCGCAGCCTGTCCCCTCTGCCACCATGGCATCTCCCTCAGACCCCAGCCCTCCTAACCCAGAGGGAAGGAGAATTCATGCATCCCTAATTGCAGATACTCAGTTTGGCAGCCTGGCTTATTCCCTGACCACTGAACAAGCTGCCAATCTCAGGTTCTAGATGTTATACATGAGGCCAGACACCCTAGCACTAGAAAGTCTTATGACAAATGGAAAAGGTTCTGCACCTGGATCCAGGTTAAGGGAGCCGATATGGCACAGCCCTCCCTACCTCTCATCCTGGATTACCTAGCTGACCTACTACACAGTGGTCTTTCCTTTTCCTCTATTAAAGTTCATGCCTCTGCTATCTCTGCTCATTTCAACACTGAGCAAACACTTTTCTCACACCCTGTCATCAAACAGTTCCTAAGAGGAGCTAGCAACTTGAGGCCACCCAGCTTGGGATCTAAACTTTGTGTTGGAAAAGCTCACCCTACCCCCCTTTGAACCAGCAGCTTCAGCAGAGTTAAAGTTTCTCTCCTGGAAGACTGCCTTGCTTCTGGCCATCACTTCAGCCAGAAAAGTATCCAACCTACAAGCACTCATGGCTGTAGAGCCCTTCATCAACTTCCATGCTGACAGGGTGTCCCTCAGAAGTAGCCCATCCTTCATGCGCAAAGTGGTGTCCGGTGTGGCTCTCAACCAATCCATTAATTTGGCCACCTTTTCCCCTAATCCACAAAACAAGGGAGAAAGGATGCTACACACTCTAGATGTGCACATACAGCTCAGATTCAGAAACAGGACTAAATCATTCAGAAAGACTGATCAGTTGTTAGTCAGCTTTGCTGCAGGAGCAGAGTGCAAAGCCATATCCAAACAAACCATTTCCAAATGGATAGCACACTGCATCCATTTCTTCTACAAGCAACATGGCAAACCTCCCCCAAGGGGGTCAGGACTCACTCTACCAGAGCAGCCTCCACCTCTGCAGCTTTCCTCCGAGGAGTCCCCACCAGAGACATTCTGGAGACTGCAACATGGACATCTGTTCACACCTTCACCAAGCATTACCACCTGCCTATCTTCTCCAAATACAGGGCAGGCTTTGCCACTACAGTCTTGCAGGGCATCCTAGCCAGTCCCTAGTCTTCTTGACTGCCTCCACCCTTTTCCTCAGCTTTGGGAATCAACCCTTTTGTGATTATTTCATCAGTGAATTACTAAGAACATAGTACAGTTGTGTACACTTACCATAAATGTAGATGTTCAAGTGTATTCACTGTTGCAGTCCTGATTTCCCTCCCTCCATCCCCTTTTCTCTCTCTCTCTCGCTTTCTCTCTCTTCTTACAAGGAACCTTTCGGTATTTACTTTCTACTGGTGGGGTTCTTCCACCATATACTGTCTCCCACTTGGGGGGGGTCCTGACAGTTGGGGCAAGAAAAACTGATGTAATGACATCGGCTGCCTTACTTTATACTACTGACGACCTGACATCAGTCCTGAAGCGACAGCAACCAATGCAGAAATACTAAGCATCTGGTATTCGGGCCGACTGAAGGCTACCCTGGCAGAGATAACCCAAATGTGATGACTGCAACAATGAATACACACTAACATTTACATTTTTGGTAAGTGCACACAACTGTAATTTGCCATGAGTTGCCTTGCACTGACACTCTTGGCTGCACCTAACAAATTTCACTGAGGACACCAAGCCAGCATTTTTTGACTGACCGTCTCTGTTCCATTCATTTTTGAAAAAAAAGTTCAGGAGCAACTTGATATTTTGGAAAAGCAAGGCATACACAATGCACTACCATTTCCTTTTATGCCAGGCTACATAAGGTAGAAATAAATTTCTCTCTCATTTGGCCCAGACAAGTGTCTCTCTCTTCCTCAGCCCTTTCTTTTACACAGATTTTCAAGGTTTCTCCCTTCCAGTGTGCTGCTGCCTCACTCAAGTCCCCATTTGCTGAAGCTAACAGCTTGGATACACCAATTGCAATGATAGATCCTGGCTTCTCAGGCAAGGTTGTTACCCTGCTTACCTTTGGCAAAAGGCCACCTACCTGAAAGAGATATACCAAGACAAATAAACATACTTCCCATATGAGCACACACAAGTTTTTACCTTTTCTCTGCATCATTTCCAAGAGTAGATTGCTTTCTGCTAGCAGTCATTTCAATTTTTCAGTTGTCTTCTGCCTCCCTAGTATTAAGACGTTTGAGCATGAATCCATCTCCAGTGAGTCTTTCAACTTTGTTCTTCATGTAGAGATTCATTGTCCCCTTGGAGACGTTATTTTCATTCTCCAAAAGCGTACATTTCCTCACTTCACACGTGGAGTCGTTTTTGAATTTAAGCTGTTGTCTTGAAATACTGTTTGGCGGCCACTACTTGGACCAGGAAGGTATCAGAGTTAGAGTAGTTCCTGGTTAAGCCTCCTAACTGCGTTTTTTCACAAGGTAAATGTGCCGTGAGGTATAGTCTGCTTTTCATAACTGAAAAAGCTAAGGTGAATCACAGAGTCAGATTTTTCAGCTGAGATAAACGTTTTCTCTGTTTCACCAAATCTTTATTATTTAGGTTGTTACTAGGCTCACCTTTTCCAAATTCTTTGCTAGTTGTATTTATTTTAATTGAAAAATGCGATAGAGGTTTGCATGTATTTCCAAAAGCTCAGTCTGGTACAGCAGTAGGCACATCCATGGCATTTTTCTCATAATTCCACTTTGTAAATATTTGTTTTGTGGCAGTTTGTTTTTCTCTGAACACCTATGTGAGCCAATACAAGCTGAATATTTTTTCCCCGAGCTGTGTCTTTATTTGGGCTGACATCATCCATTTTATATTCCCTTACATTTGAGGAGGTTTTTAACTAAGGGGTTCTGGCTTAGTGGTTACTAGAGGTGGTCCTCTTAATATCATATAAAAAGTTACTGTTGTCATAATGACAATCTGTAAGAAGTTTAGGCTTCAGTAACATCCCCTCTGTTCTATTTCCCACTGTGTGGCTGATCTTCTCTTCCTTCTTTTCCTACTCTGCCTTTATGATGACTGCACAGATGGAGAGAGAGAGAGTGAGAGAGGGATGCAAAGTACATGTTATGGAAGTGGATGGGCTGATTGGCAACCTGGGTGACTTTGTGACTTAACAAGCAAGCTGATTAGTTGTGGCAGAAGTCTGGTGATTACCAAGGAGATGTACCGTAATATTTTCTGTCTAAATTTGACAGCCATTTGAAGAGCTACTAGTATATGAATGACTAAAATTGACAGGTTTGCTTGTCAGCAAGGTGATCTGTTGAGGGGCTAACTGATAGTCTTGCTAATAGCAGACTACTAATGGCAGGGGATATGATTAGGATATTCTGACACTAAACTTAGATTTTTGTACCAAATGGCTTTATTTGAAACTTTGCTGTGTTCTTTTGTTTGTTTTTTTTCTTCCAGGAGAATGATTAATTACATACTGTACTGTTGGGGTTATTGCATGCATTTTTTTCTGTGCATTCCGTTTGTACATTTGTGACAGTTATGTACTTGGTGGCACTGCAGCTTTCACCTTTGTCAGTGATGTTCAGCTGTACTAGTTAAGATGAGACACCAGGAAGCTTGTGTTAAGTCCCAAATAAGACACTTGGTTATTTTCATTTATATGTTTTATATTTTTGCTTTTTAGAATTGTTTCTGTTTAGTGACCATTTTGTAGGGGGAAAAAACTGCCCCAAAGCAAATAGTATATGTGTAGTTATGAAAATGTGGATTATAGTGCAAGTTTTCTCCCCTCCCAACTGGCAGATGATGCTTGTTAACCATCAGGCATGTCCAGAATAATGTCACTTTTGCTAGTATAGTGACCTCTTCCATAGAGTTATGGATGGCATTCTGGTGATGTATGCATGTATGTCAAGAGATTGTCACTTTGTTGAAGGCATTATTGAAAGCTGAGTGTACAGAAATGCATGGATCAGATAAAATGTATAGATTTTACTATATTCTTTGATTGGAGACTTGTGGGTTAAACTTTTCTTTCTACTGTAAAAGCATGTGTAGTTTAGTATTACTAAAACATTTTGTTGGCCTGCTCTGTCCCACTGAGAAAAGCAGTGTTTAGCCTGTAAATAGATTCAGAATTAAATTTCTTGCTTAATCCAGATGGTTGGATGTGCATGCCGATTTTCAGTGACGTCATCACTCTGTTGGTTACAGATCTGTATTTGTTTGTTTGATTCCTCTCTCTCTTCGTGACCGCCTAGCTCTCTGTTACTGCATTTGCATGCTGCCATCTGCACAGGCAGTGAAGTGCATCGCCTGCATTGTGAAGCTACTACATTACTTTTGTGTTGGGAAAAAAAAAATTGCAAGTCTGAAGGATATCTTTAACCCTTGCTTTTCAGTCTTTTAAGTCTTAACCTCGTTCCTGTTGAAACTTAGAAGTTGTGTTTAAACATTACAACTGCCTTCATTTTTGGAAAAAAATGATGTGATCATTGTAGACTGTGTGTGTGTAGTAAATTATTGAGATGAACATATGTCCCCATCCACATCTTTCAGTGTTTGGGCATCACTGTAGGCACTTGAATGCGTCTTGGTGGTTACAGCTTGAGGATCTTGGTTGTAAGGGAAAGTGTGCAGTGCACCCTTATTCGGTTATTATTTTTTTTAATATTATTGCTTCTGTTTTTCAGCTAATTAGTCATTATTGGGTTTTTGGTTTTGACAATGATAAAATACAGACTTATGGAGTATTGTTATTAATCAATTAACATTTTTATTTCTGATCAGGAGAAAGCTGCAGGTGGTCTATTTTCTTTTAGTCGAGGTAATTTCAGTTCTTGCTGTGAACTTGAGCTTAATTTATAAAACAGAAGTTGTGTTGAGCTGCTTAAAGCAAGTGAAGTAATTCGGAAGCACTTTTAGAAAATAAAAAAATTGATTTGCTGTTACTAGTGTGCTGCTGCTTCAGCTTCCTATCAAAAACTTGCATAAGGGGGAAGAGAACATTTGCATAAAGGAAAGGTATGAAAGAAAGAAAACTCGTTCATAAAATTGCAGTTGAAGTTTAAAAAAAAAACTTGGCATTGGGGGGTCGGTGTCTTGGTTTACTGCTGGATTGTTCCTCGTATTTTGATGTAGTGTAGCAGTTTTTTAAAAGGAAAAAAGGAATGTGTAGCAGTCTTCCAGTCGTAAAATTTGTAGTTAGACTGATTAATGTAAGGTATGAGATGTCCTTCCATATCAATTTTGAAGTATTCATAACTGGAGTAATGATCTGCCAAGGGGATAGACCAATGTCTGGCTAGTATACCAAAGCCTTTAGTACTTGTATGCACTGTACGTCACATGTATGCTCCCCACGCAAGGCGTAGGGCATCAATGTGACATACGGATGCATGCACTCAGAATTATTTTGCTGCCAGTCTGAATGCCTTTCTTCTGTGTTGGTTTACCGATCTGTTTTTTCCCCCAGATATGTGCCCCGTTGTGGTTTTCCTCATCTTCTTTTTTCTTTAGTATTGGTTGGTTTAATGTCATCCAGAAAGGAAAAGTGTCTGTGTGGGAGACAGATTCACCAAAAATATCATCATGATCAGTGTGACTTTTGATGTTCTTCGTGTTTCACTGTTGCAGTCATCACACTTGGGTTATCTGCTTGCAGGTAGCCCTCAGTCAGCACGAATACCAGAGTCTTAGTATTTCTGTGTCGGATGCCGTCGTTTCTTCCATGTCGTTAGGGGTATAAAAACAGGCAGCTGACACCATTACATCAGTTTTTCTTGCTGTGGAGGAGCCCAAAGCAGAAGCAATTCGCAAGTGCCGGTCGGCCGCTACCTGAAATTTTCGTTTTTCGAGTTGATAATCCTCAAGTCTTCTAAAGCTAAGTACCCCGTTAGAGATCCTTTTTTCTTGCTCTAACTGATGTCAGAAAAAGTTAACAATTGTCTTGCCTGTGGAAAGCAAATACCTCACAGAGATTTTCATTCTTATTGCATCACCTGTTTAGCTCCAGACCACAACGTCCCTCGCTGTCAGTTTTGTATCTTGTTTAATGCCCGAACCATTCGTCGTTGGGCTATTTTTGTTAGTAAATTCTTTCGCTCTCGATCTCCATATTCCGAAATGGCTTCGGTCAGCCATCCGACTACCAATCTTCCGAAAAAAACGAGACCCATTCGGAGTCCAGTATGCCGCGAGATGCTGCTTTGACTATCGAACCAGCGGATGTCTCTACCTTGGATGGGTCCGGAGCCACTGTGCAGGCACTGGCTTCTGAAGGTGTTTTCCAACCTACCGATGTTCGAATCAAACAGACAACTTTTTTTTTTGCCAAAACTACTGAGTTTCTTAGGCCCAGAGTACGCACTATGCCTAGAAAACCGATGACCAAAGCTCATGCTCAGGCCCCTATGCCACAAAAATAAATGCTTACAATGGCTGAAGACCTTATAACGCTAATTAGGGGAAGCCAGCCTTCCCCTGCTAAGAAACAAAGAATTCAGTTGCCTTCAGATTCTACAGACCGGGAGTCCGATGACTCTGACCTTTCTGATTATCAGGACATACCCTTATCAGCCTATGAGGATTCAGATGCAGAGAAATCCATTCCCTCTGCCTCCCCTCCAGTGGATTTCTCTTTTGGTGAAACGTTGCATACTTTAAGAGAGCATTTCTATTGGGAATGCCAAGACTTTCCTCAGTCCAAAGAGAGACTCAGAGAATTTTTAGAGCTACCTCAGCACAGGCCTTTAGCTATTCCCCCTGTTCTGGATGTTGCGGATGATGTTTTCATGGAATCCAGTCTTACTCCAGACACCTTACCTCCGGCCCCTAGGAAACCTGACCGGTACTACCGAGTACCTGATTCTCAAAAGTTTCTTTTCAGGAATCCTACTGCTGATCCAGAGATCATTTCTCAAGGACCTAAAGGTATTAACGCTACTACAGTCAAAAATCCTACCCCTTCGGACAGGGATTCCAGAGCTTTAGACAGTTGGGGTAAGAAGGTATATACCTCTGCAACTCATGCTATCAGGGCATTGAATTGCCAGTTTCACATGCTGAAGTACCAGCAACATATTATGGAACTCATTAAACAAAAAATGGTAATATTTCCAGATTGTGCAGAAAATAAAGATTTGCAAGAGCTTATGCATTCTGCAAACCAAGTTAGTAAGCAAGTTAGTAAGCATACTTTGCAGTGTGCCTTTGATGCCCTGAAGCATCTTGCAGGGCCGCAGTAACTGGCTCTGGCTCTGTACTGAGAAGACATGCTTGGCTGAAGGAGCCGACCTTGCCAGATTATGTAAAATCCAAATTACTAGATGCTCCTTTAAATAAGGATGTTTTGTTTGGCACCAAAGCAGAAGTAGTTCTTAAAAAGATGGAAGAAAAAACTAAATCTATGCAAACTGTTAAAGAATTTTTACAAGTGCAACCACCTTGATTCAGTAGGCATTGCCCTTCAAAACACTGGTCCTTTCCAGCCTCCTCCAGGCTTTCCAAAACAAGACCCAGGGGAAACGGACCACCCAGATTACAGTCTCAGGGTATGCAGAGATCTAAGCAATGGAATGCTCCCACCCTTAAAACAGAGTGGTAAGCCACCTCCCTATGGAAAAAGTTCACAATGACTTCTCACCTCTACTTCCCAGCCCTGGCCAATTGCTTGTGCCCCTAGGAGGAAAACTTGCCCTTCATGCAAAAAACTGGATGCCCATCACTCAGGACCAATGGGTCCTCAACATTGTATCACAAGGGGTACAAATTTTATTTCCATTCACTACCAACCCCAAGCGGGTTTCCAGACCTTCCTCCAAACCAGTGGGCAGAGGCTCAAAACCAAGTTCTTTCCCTGCTCAACATCAGAGCTATTCAGCCAGTTCCAGTAGAACAAAGGGGTCAGGTTTTCTACTCTAGACTATTCCTGGCACCCAGGAAAGTGGGCTTTTGGCACCCAATCCTGGATCTTTCAATTCTCAACACCTTCCTGGTGGTCCCAAAATTCAAGATGCTTACCCTACAACAGCTTCTCCCTATGCTAGCCAAGGATACCTGGTTAGTCACCCTAGACTTAAAAGAAGCTTATCTGCATATCCCCATCAGGGAATCATGCAGGACATATCTACGTTTCAGGGCAGGATCTATGCATTATCAGTTCTCTGCACTTCCTTTTGGCTTATCTATTGCGCCCAGAGAGAAATATCCAAATTTACCCGTACTTGGACGACTGCCTGGTTCTGGCGGACAGCCAGGGAATTGCTGCTTCAGCACCTGGCATTTGTAAAAAGACTTCTCACTTCCTTGGGGTACACTATCGATGAAAAGAAATCACAACTGGTGCCCAGTCAAAAGGTTTTATTCCTGGGAACAAGCTTGGATACAACTTCCCAGATGTCATTTCTCACTTCGGAAAAACAGGTCTGTCTGGCAGACTACAAACAAATGACCACCAGAACCCAGCTAACTGCAAGAAAAATACTGCAAGCCCTAGGGTTCATGGCCTCATGTATTCTACTAATTCCATATGCAAGACTGTATATGAGGAAACTTCAGTGGTCCTTAAGTCTTTGGTGCCAACATTCTCAGGGCCTGGAAAAAGTCATTCCCATCATACCTTGTCTGAGGGCAGAAGCATGCAACCACAACAAGGGACTGCATTTTACTCTATCCCACGCCGCCCAAACCCTGACCACAGACGCATCAGACTATGCATGGGGGGCCCACATGGCTGGCAAATGCATTCAGGGCGACTGGAGTCCAAGCCTAATTCTCCTACACATCAACCAAAAGGAGATGCTAGCTGTACAGAGTACGCTGACAGCTTTCAGATGCCTAATCCTTCCAGGACAGCTGCTGATAAAAACACACCAGAGTTATGTGGTACATAAACAAGCAGGGGGGAACCCATTCTTACCCACTCTGCAGGTTAGCTATGACACTGGAGGACAGCTTTGGACAACCAAGTCCATCTACAAGCTCAATTCCTGCCAGGCAAACAAAATTCGCTGGCAGATTAAGCAGAAGTCTCCTAGACCCACACGAGTGGAAATTGGAGTCCAGCACCTTCAACCTTCTGATTTAGAGGTGGGGGACCCCAGAGGTGGATCTCTTTGCCCCCCCCCCCCACAACCACCAGTTAAGCAAATTCTGCACCAGGAACCCTCACAGCAGGGCCTGGAAGGTGGATGCCCTATCCTTACAATGGAAAAACCTCTCAATCTATGCCTTTCCCCCCTCTGCCCCTTCTCTCAAGTTAAAAGAAGAGAGGCCAAGGACAATTCTGATTGCCCCGGACTGGCCACGCCAGCACTGGTACCCACTCCTGCGCAGCCTGACAATGGCGCTACCCTGGCACCTACACCAGACCCCCTACCCTGCTGTCATAGCAGGAGGGACAGATTTTGCATCCACAATTGTAAACCCTAAATCTTGCAGCCTGGCTTATTCCTTGAATAGTCCACCATCAACTCTTAAGTAAACAGGTGCTGGACGTCATTCTTGAAGCCAGAAGGTCTAGTACTAGGAAATCCTATGCGGAAAAATGGAAAATATATTGTTCTTGGATTCAGTCTAAAGGAAAGGACACAGCAGTGTCCTCCTGACCTCTAATCCTGGATTACCTAGCAGAGCTACTGCACAGAGGCCTATCCTTCTCCATTAAGATTCATGCCTCTGCCATTTCGGCTCATTAAAATACAGTGCCACCTCTATTTTCTCACCCTCTCATCAAACAGTTCCTGGGGGGGGGGGCAACAAATTAAGGCCCCCAAGGAGGGCACCCACCCCTGCTTTGGGACCTTAACTTTGTACTGGAAAAGCTCACGCTTCTCCCTTTTGAGCCTGCTGCTTCAACAGAGTTAAAATTCCTGTCTTGGGAAACAGCCTTGCCTCTAGCGTCACTTCAGCTAGAAGAGTGTCTGAGCTACAGGTACTGATGGTGGTAGAACCCTTTATTATCTTCCATGCTGACAGGGTTTCCCTCAGGACTAACCCCTTCTTTATGCCTAAAATGGTGTCCAGTGTGGCCCTAAACCAATCCATCCATTTGCCAACCTTCTTCCCTAACCTTCAGAATAAAAGGGAAAGGATCCTGCACTCTTTGGACGTGCACAGACAGCTCAGGTTCTACCTTGATGGTACTAAGCCTTTCAGAAAATCTGACCAGCTGCTAGTCAGCGTTTCAACAGGGGCAGAGGGCAAGGCCATTTCTAAACAAACCATTTCCAAATGGGTATAGCACACTGCATTCATTTCTGCTACCAGCACCATGGAAAACCAACCCCTCAGGGGGTTGGAACACATTCCACTAGAGCTACTTCTACCTCATTTCTCAGGGGAGTCCCTACCAGGGACATTCTGGAAGCTGCAACCTGAAGTTCTGTACACACCTTCACCAAGCATTACCACTTGCCTATCTTTTCCAATTCCAGGGCAGGATTTGCTACAGCAGTCTTGCAGGTCCTACTAGCCAGTCCTAATTCCTCTTGACTGCCTCCAAACTTCCTCCGCTTTGGGAATCGACCCAAGTGTGATGACTGCAAGAGTGAAACATGAAGAACATAGTACAGTTGTGCACACTTAGCATAAATATAGATGTTTGAGTGTATTCGCTGTTGCAGTCCTGGTTTCCTTCCCTCCAGCCCCCTGGTTTTCTCTATCTTTCAGTCTCTCCTCTCTATGGCTATTCCTAATTGTACTGGTATTTACGTTTTACTGGTGGTGGTTTCCACACCATATACTAGCTCCCAATTTGGGGGCTCCTGACATTTGGGGCAAGAAAAACTGATGTAATGGCATTGGCTGCCTGTTTTAATACCCCTGACGACCTGACGTCATGGAAGAAGCGACAGTATCCAACACAGAAATACAAAGGCTCTGGTGTTCAGGCCGACTGAGGGCTACCTGCAGGCAGATAACCAAGTGTGATGACTGCAACAGTGAATACACTCTAACATCTACATTTATGGTAAATGTACACAACTGTACATGTTCATCGTGTTATACTGCTGCAGTCATCACACTTGGGTTATCCTGCCATCAGGCGGTCCTGCAGTCGGCTGAATCCCAAAGTCTTGGTCCGGTGTCGGTTGTCGTCGCTTCTTCCCTGACGTCAGTGCGACAGGGGGATAAAAGAGGCAACCGACGCCATTTTCTTCAGTCTTTCTTGCCGTGCGGTGCCCAAAGCAGAAGCAGTTCGCAAGTGCCGGTTTGCTAGCTCCTGAGATTTTTGAATCGAATTTCAGCCCAAAGTCTTCTCTAAAGCTAAGTACCCCGTTGGGGAAACTTTTCTAGCCTCAGACCGATGTCAGACAAAGTTAATAATTGTGTTTCTTGTGGGAAGCAAGTACCTCATAAGGATTATCATTCTTATTGTATTCCTTGCCTAGGCCCAGACCACGACGTCTCTGGTTGTCGGTTTTGTACTAGGTTCAACAAACGTACAATCAAGCGTCGGGCAGATTTCGCCCGACATTATTTTGGCAGGAAATTTAACTATAACATGGAGCAACTGACATCAGCAATGATTAAAAAGCGCAAGGATAAGGACAGGCAACCAAGACCAGATACCGAGGCCTCAGCAAGCCCTGCCGCCGGTTCTCTGGTTTTCAGCGAGGCGCCTACGCAGCCCCTGACTACCGCTGATTTAGAAATTCAGACGGCCTCCCAGACCGATTCAGCTGGGCCTCAGGAGCCGGTTCCATCTCACCCCTCGGACGCCAACCCTGACGGTGATCCGGAGATTTTGGACAGGCCTTCGGTTTCTGAAAGGGTCTTCAAACCGACAACTATCTCTATTAAGTCTTATGCTAAACTTAAAGCCCCCTTAAAAGTTAGGAAACCGGGTCCACAGGCCCCTATGCCTAAAAAATAGATGCTTAAGATGGCTGAGGATTTAATTACCCTGATCAGGGGTTCACAACCCCCTCATGACAAAAGGCCTAGACTGGAGGAAGATTATCCTTCCTCTGACCAAGCATCCATTTCCTCAGCTAACTCCGAGGACCAGGATTATTCCTTCCCTCCTTATGAAGACTCAGATGCTGAAGAGTCCATTCCCTCTGTCTTCCCCCCCCCCTGAAGACTACTCTTTTGGGGAAACTTTAAACACCATGAGGGAACACTTCCACTGGGAAGGCCAAGATTACTCTGACTCTAAGAAAAGACTCTGTGAGTTTCTTCTTCCACAGCATAGACCCGTTGCAATTCCTCCAGTTTTAGACATTTTGGATGATGTTTACACCAAATCTAGTCTAAACCCAGATTCCTTACCTCCTGCACCAGCTAAACCAGACAGATACTACCAAGTTCCTGATTCTCATACGTTTCTATATAAAAGCCCTGTTGCAGACCCCAAAACCATTTCCCAGGATCCCAAAGGGGTTAAGGCCACTACTGCTAAGAGTCCACTACCTTCTGAAAGAGATTCCAGAACATTAGAAAGATGGGGGAAGAAAGTGTATACGTCTGCCACTTTGGCCATGAGGGCCTTAAACTGCCAATTCCACATGCCAAAATACCAGCAGTACTTGATTACACAGTTAAAGCAGAAAATGATCCCTCAGACAGATCAACCTGATTTCAAAGAGATACAGGATTTGCTGCATGCAGCAGAACAGGTAGGAAAGCATACCTTACAGTGTGGTTTTGATTCATTGGAAGCCTCATGTAGAGCAGCTGTCACAGGATCTGTAATACGTAGACAAGCTTGGCTAAAAGAGCAAGCCTTACCAGAACATGTCAAAGCAAAGTTATTGGATGCTCCATTGCAGAAAGATGTGTTATTTGGTGTCAAAGCCGAGGAAGTTTTAAAGAAAATGGAAGAAAAGGCAAAATCTATGCAGAAAGATTTTTTACAGGTACAACCTCCTCGTTTCAGCAGAAACTGGCCATCAAAAAACTGGTCCTTTCCTGCATCAGACAGACCCCAAAGGGTTAGGTACAGATGCCCAAGGGGCAGAGGCCAGCCACAAGGTTCTTTCAGGCCTAGGCAATGGCATACAACAACTCAGAGACGAAAGATCTCAACCCTTCAGAAAACAAACACAATGACTTCCCTCTTCACCTGCCAAGCAAAATTGCCCTGGCTGCACCTTTGGGAGGAAAACTGGCTCTATTTCCACAAAATTGGCGCATCATAACAAAGGATAAATGGGTTCTGGGTATTATTACCCAAGGCTACAGATTTCATTTTCACACTTTACCACGGATGAGAGGCATGCCAAATCTGCCTCCAAACCAATGGGCAGAGGCACAAATGCAAATTTCAGCTCTCATGGATATGAAAGCAATTCAAAAGGTACCTACAAAGGAGCAAGGTCAAGGTTTTTACTCAAGGCTATTTCTAGTACCAAGAAAGGACAAAGCCTGGAGACCCATTTTAGACCTCTCAATTCTAAACACATACGTGGAGATATCCAAATTCAAAATGCTCACACTACAGCAGCTTCTTCCCATGCTGGGCAAGGAGTCTTGGCTGGTAACGTTGGACCTCAAAGAGGCATACCTGCATGTACCTATCAGACAAGATCGCAGAAGAGGCCTCAGATTTTTGGCTGGTACAACGCATTATCAATTCTCTGCATTGCCCTTTGGCTTATCTACTGCACCCAGAGTATTTACGAAATGCCTGGCATCAGTAATTGCATACTGCAGACAACAAGGAATACAAATTTATCCATATCTGGACGACTGCCTGATCCAAGCGGACAGCAAGGCCATTCTATTACAGCATCTGGCATTTGTAACAAAGCTGCTAAGTTGCCTAGGGTACACAGTAAACAAAAAGAAGTTAAAGCTAATACCCTCACAAGACATCATATTCCTGGGTGCCAGCTTAAATACAATGGCCCAGATGGCTTATCTCACGCCAGGCAAACAAAAACAACTGACTCAATACTTCAAAAAGATGGCAACTTTTACCCAGCTCACTGCAAGGAAAATCCTGCAGGCATTGGGGTTCATGGCATCCTGCATTCAACTAATTCCACATGCAAAGCTGCATATGAGGAAATTACAATGGTACCTGAAAAGTGTATGGACTCAACACAGGCACAGCCTCAAAACAAGTATACCTCTCATTCCCTGCCTTCAAAAAGAGTTCCTATGGTGGGCTCAAGCATGTCAAATAAACAAGGGTCTTCCTTTTGTCTTACCTCCAGCAAACCAAACTGTGACAACAGATTCTTCAGACTACGCCTGGGGAGCACACATGGCAGGACAGTGCATACAGGGCAAATGGTCTGCAAAACAAATGCATCTACACATCAACCAAAAGGAGATGCTAGCTGTGCAAAATGCACTGACAGCCTTCAAGGACCTCTTGCATCCAGGACAACTACTAAGGACAGACAACACCACAGTTATGTGGTACATAAACAGGGAGGAACACACTCCTACCCTTTATGCAGACAAGCAATGACCTTGTGGAACACAGCATTGACTTACCAAGTACAACTGCAAGCACAATTCCTGCCAGGAAAGGAAAACATTGGCAGACGAATTAAGCAGAAATTTGGCAGAGCCTCACGAGTGGAGACTACATCCACAAGTATTTTCAATGATAACTCAAAGGTGGGAACGCCCAGACATAGCTCTATTTGCCTCCCACAACAATTGTCAACTACAGAAATTTTGTACAAGGACTTTATCATTCCCTAGCCTGGAAAGTGGACGCCCTATCATTCAGTTGGACAGCACTGACAGTCTATGCCTTCCCACCACTACCTCTCTTGACCAAGGTATTACTGAAAGTCAGATCAGAGAGACCACAAATGATCCTCATTGCTCCGGACTGGCCACGTCAGCACTGTTACCCATTACTAAGGACCTTGACCCACAGCCCTCCATGGATCTTACCTCAATTCCCACTTCTGTTGACTCAGCAAAACTCTCAGATCCTTCACAGTCAGCTCAGGACTTTAAATTTAGCTGAATGGAGAATACCTTGAATTATCAATCAACACTTCTCTCAAAGGACGTCCTGAATGTCATTTTGGAGGCCAGGAGGCCCAGCACCAGAAAAACTTACTCAGACAAATGGAAAAGATTTTGTACATGGAACCAGGCTAAAGGCCAAAATCCTTGGATACCAAACATTCCTCAAATACTGCAATACTTAACTGAGATGCTACACAAAGGCCTTTCTTTTTCATCCATTAAGATCCATGCTTCAGCCATTTCAGCTCCATATAATACGGATCTTTCCATATTCTCACACCCTTTACTAAGGCAGTTTCTCAGAGGGGCTAAGAATATAAGACCCCACAGAAAACCCCCAACGCCAGCCTGGGACCTCAACTTCGTTTTAGAAAAATTAACCCTGCCTCCTTTCGAACCAGCCTTCTCAGCAGAACTACAATACTTGTCATGGAAAACAGCTCTGTTGCTGGCTATCACCTCAGCACGCAGGGTCTCAGAACTACAGGCACTTATGGCAGTGGAACCTTTCGTCATTTTCCATCAGGACAGAGTCTTTTTACGAACTAACCCTACCTTTATGCCAAAGGTAGTATCGAGTGTGGCTTTGAATCAGACCATTCATTTACCCACCCTTTTATCCAAACCCCCAGAATAAAGGAGAAAGACTCCTTCACTCTTTGAACATTCACAGACAGCTACGTTACTATTTGGATAAGACAAAGACCTTCAGAAAAACTGACCAACTCTTTATATCCTATGCTGCAGGTTAACAAGGAAAGGCTATTTCAAAACAGACCATCTCCAAATGGATAGCACATTGTATCCGCTTTTGCTACTCGCACCATGGGAAAGTAGTGCCGGTTAATATTAGATCCCATTCTACCAGAGCTACAGCAACCTCAGCAGCCTTTCTCAGGGGGGTTCCAACCAAGGACATTCTGGAGGCAGCTACTTGGAGTTCAGTGCACACCTCTACCAAGCACTACCACCTTCCATTATACTCAAAAACCAGAGCTGGTTTTGCCACTGCAGTTCTGCAGGGCATCCTAGCTTCACCTAACCCAGTTAAGTACCAGACACCCATCCATAGCTTTGGGATTCAACCCATGTGTGATGACTGCAGCAGTATAACACGATGAACATAGTACAGTTTTTTACCTACCATAAATGTAGATGTTCGAGTGTATATACTGCTGCAGTCCAGGTTACCCTCCCACCATCCCCCTCTACATACCAGGGTGTTAGTTATAACTCCATGTACATCAATCTATTGGATGCATGTCTATATGGTGTATTTGCGAACAGCTAGTACTATTGTTTATCTACTAGGGTATTTTTGCATAGTTATTTGTATTGCCTTCCTTGTTGGGGGCACCTGACATCTGGGGCAAGAAAAACTGAAGAAAATGGCGTCGGCTGCCTCTTTTATCCCCCGGTCGCACTGACGTCAGGGAAGAAGCGACAACCGACGCCGGACCAAGACTTTGGTATTCGGCCGACTGCGGGACCGCCTGACGGCAGGATAACCCAAGTGTGATGACTGCAGCAGTATATACACTCGAACATCTACATTTATGGTAGGTACAAAACTACTTTTTGGATGCTTCCCACGACCATACACAATGTTCTATCTGCCAAACTTTTGTCCTTAAGACCCTACATAGACGTCTCTCCTCATCTACTTACCTTGAAAACCAACATCTTAAGCTGTTGGCTCATGGTGCTGTGGCAGAGTCTTCTGTCCCGAGGGTCAGGTGTTTACCAAGAAAAAGACCAAAAGTCTTGGATCTGATATGGCTGCTATCCAGCCTCCCCAGGACGTCTGTGTATGTAGTGAAAGACCTGAGGATCATCCAGTCCTCTGCTGTGACCCTGTTGGTGGCCAGCATGGATCCCATATTTTGCTCGTCCTTGTAGGCTTTTTAAACGTCTGCTCCAAACATTGAGTGGGAACCTCTGCTGATTATATCCAAGGGATCGAGGGGGATTCTGCAAATTTTACCAAGGACGTAGAGACCTAATATGCATGTTGACAAGGGGCTGATCCTCCTAGGGTGTTTTCATGTGGACATCCTGCAGAAGGAAAAAATGAAAACTAAGCATATTTTCCCTGCAGTTAAGGATCACCAACAAGAATGGCGGTTTTTACGTGGGGGGGTTGTTTTATGCTTTAATGGCTTTAAAGCCTGCAGGGAGTCTGTGCTTGCCCCTCCCTGGTCTTGCACTCCTCTTTAAGACCTGGTGACCTGGAGTCTTCTGATGAGGATCAGGATTCTTGAGGAAGAGTCTTTAGCCTACTGTTCTCAAATCCCTTCTCTGTTGGACTATGGTTTAGAGGAAAAGGATTCTATTAGTCCAGATTCCCCTTTATAGGAACTCTTCTTTGGAGACATTGATGTTCTTGGTGTTTCACTGTTGCAGTCATCACGTTTTCTGCTTGCAGTAGCCCTCAGTCAGCCTGATTAACAATGTCTTGGGTCCTGCATCGGTTGCTGTCCCTTCTTACCTGACGTCAGGTGGTCAGGGGTGTAAAACATGCAGCCGACGCCATTATATCAGTCTTTCTTGCCATGCGGTGGCCGAAGCAGTTTGCAAGTGCCGGTTGGCCAACTCCTGAAATTTACGTTTTCAAGTTTCAGAACCGAAGTCTTCAACTAAAAGCTAAGTACCCTGTTGGGGAATCTTTTTCTTGCTCTAAACCGATGTCAGTAAAAGTAAATAATTGCATTACTTGTGGAAAGCAAATGCCTCATAAAGATTTTCATTCGTACTGTATTCTTTGCCTAGGCTGAGACCACGCCGTACCTCACTGTCTGTTTTGTGCTGTATTTAAACCATCCATCGTTGGTATATTTTCACTTCTAAATATTTTGGTGCTCGGTTCAATTATCCTGATGTCTTTGGTAAGCCATCTGACTACTGTCATTACTAAAAAACGCAAAGATAAAGACAGAGACAGACGGCCTAGGTCCAAAGATGCCGACCACGCTTCTCGTAAGCCAGTCACCAGTTCACCGCTACTCCAGTGAGGTGCTTGCGCAGCCCCTGATACCCGCTATTTCAGATTCGCAGGCCTCTACTGAGACCCATTCGGAGTCCAGTATGCCGCAAGATGCTTCAACTGTGGAACCTGCGGATGTCTCTACCTTGGATGGGTCCGGAGCCGCTGTTCAGGCACCGGCTTCTGAGGGTGTATTCAGGCCTACTTTCTTGCATATTAAACCGACTTCATCTTCTTCTTCAAGGCCTAAAACTCGAACCATGCCTAGAAAACTGACGCCCAGACCACATGGTGTCAGGCCTCTGTGCCTAAAAAACAAATAATGGCTGAAGACCTTATTACTTTAATCAGGGGAAGACAGCCATCCCCCCTCTAAGAGACCTAGGACTGAGTTTGCTTATGATGCTTCTGACCAGGATTCTGAATTTTCTGTTTCCTCTGATGACCAGGATTTACGTTTATCTACCTATGAGGATTCTGATGCTGAGGACTCTATTCCTTCTGCCCCCCCCCCCCCCCAAAGAGGATTTCTCTTTTGGTGAAACCTTGCATACTCTCAGGGAGCATTTTCGTTGGGAAAGTCAGGATTTCTCTGATTCTAAAAAGAGGCTTAGGGATTTCTTACTCCTGCCCCAGCACAGGCCTTTAGCCATCCCTCCTGTACTAGACATTGTTGATGATGCCTTTTCGGAATCGAGCTTGGCCCCTGACTCTTTACCTTCTGCTCCCAGAAAACCTGATAGATATTACAGGGTCCCCTGACTCTCGAGTTCCTTTTTAAAAATCCTACTGCGGATCCTGAGACCATTTAACAGGGACCCAGGGGCATTAAAGCTACTACTGCCAAAAATCCTACCCCCTCTGAGTGAGACTACAGAGCGCTGGATAGATGGGGTAAGAAGGTATACACTTCTGTAGCTTTGGCCATTAGGGCCTTAAACTGCCAGTTTCATATGTTGAAGTATCAGCAGCATACTATTGGATTACCTAAACACAAAATTATGTTGATTCCTGATTGTGGTGAAAATAAGGATTTACAGGATTTACTGCATTCAGCTGAACAAGTTGGAAAACATACTTTGAAATGTGGTTTTGATTCACTAGAGACATCTTGCAGGGCTGCTGTAACTGGGTCTGTACTTAGAAGGCATGCTTGGCTTAAGGAGCAATCCTTGCCAGATCATGTTAAAGCGAAATTACTGGATGCTCCCTTAAACCAGGACCGCCTGTTTGGCAACAAGGCAGAAGAAGTTCTTAAAAAGGAGGAGGAAAAAGCTAAATCTATGCAAACTGTTAAAAGATTTTTTACAAGTACAACCTCCAAGATTTAGTAGGCATTGGCCTTCCAAGAATTGGTCCTTTCCTGCCTCTTCCAGACCTTCTCAGTCCAAACCCAGATCCAGCAGAACTCCCAGGCTTCAGTCCCAGCGTACGCACAGGACTAAGCAGTGGGGGGGGCTCCACTTCCAAATCTGGGAGTAATAAAACTCCCCCTATGGTAAATTGTCTCGATTTATTTTTAAAACTTCCAAGCACTTCTCAACTGACTGCCTCTTTGGGGGGGGGGGGGGGGGGATTGCTATTCATGCAAAGAACTGGGAACCCATTACCCAGGACAAATGAGTTTTAAATAGTGACCGAGGGACAGATTTCACTTCCACACGTTACCAACACCAAGCTGGTGGTCAGACCTACCCCCAAATCAGTTGGCAGAGGCCCAAATGCAAGTACTTTCTCTCTTAAGCATGAGGGCTATTCAGTTGGTACCAGAAGAGGAAAAGGGACAAAGTTTCTACTAGAGACTTTTCTTGGTACCCAGAAAAGACAGTTCATGGTGTCCTATCCTGGACCTGTCTACTCTAAACACCTTTTTTGGTGATTCCAAAGTTCAAGATGCTGACTCTTCACCAGTTGTTCCCTGTGCTACGCAAAGATGCCTGATTGGCAACACTAGATTTAAAGGAAGCATACCTGCACATCCCAATCGGGGACTCTTGCAGAAGATACCTATGCTTCAAAGCAGGCTACATGCACTATCAGTTATCTGTGCTGCCCTTTGGCTTATCTACTGTGCCCAGGGTATTCACAAAGTGCCTAGCTCCAGTTGTTGCATTTTGCAGGCAAAGAAATATTCAGATATACCCATACCTGGACGATTGTCTAATTCAGGCAGAAAGCCAGGACATACTTTTGAATCATCTGGCCTTTGTACAAATGGTGCTAACTTGTCTGGGGTACACCATAAACGAAAAGAAAGCACACCTGGTACCCTGTCAACAAATTATATTATTGGGAGCAAGCTTGAATACAACTTCCCAGATGGCTTTCCTCACGCCAGAGTAACAAATTCATTTGACAACCTACTTCAAAGAAGTGGCCACAAAAACCCTGCTATCTGCAAGGCAAATACTACAAGCCTTGGGGTTCATGGCCTCCTGCATTCTTCTAATTCCATATGCAAGACTGCATATGAGGAAACTACAATGGTATCTAAAAAGCCTATGGTGTCAACATTATCAGGATCTAGAAGCAATGTTTCCTATCATACCTTGCCTATGCCTAGAGTTCCTTTGGTGGGCAGAGGCCTGCCACCAGAACAAGGGACTACCATTCCCACTACCGCCTGCCTCCCAAACCCTAACAACAGATGCATCAGACTGTGCATGGAGGGCTCACCTGGCAGGGAAGTGCATTCAGGGCAAATGGAACCCAAGTCAAATGCACCTGCATATCAATCAAAAAGAAATGTTAGCTGTACAGAATGCTCTGACAGCCTTCAAGGACCACATTCTTCCAGGACAGTTAATGGTAAATATGGACAGCACCACCACTCTTATGTGGTACATAAACAAGCAGGGGGTTACATATTCTTACCCCCCTCTGCAGACTAGCCATGGCATTGTGGAACACAGCCCTGAGCTACCAAGTGCATCTACAAGCTCAATTCCTGCCAGAAAAACTAAATACACTGGCAGACGAATTAAGCAGAAACCTCATGGACCCACAAGTGGTAACTGGAACCAAGGATTTTCAACATGTTGACAAGCAAATGGGGGAGCCCAGATATAGACCTGTTGGCCTCCCCCCAGAGCTATCAATTGGAGACATTTTGCACAAGGACTCCCCACAAACAAGCTTGGTAAGTGGATGCTCTGTCCTTCAGCTGTTTATGCCTTTCCTCTTCTGCCTCTGCTCTCCAAGGTACTACTAAAGTTCAAACAAGACAAACCAAGGATGATTTTGATTGCACCAGACTGGCCACGGCAACATTGGTACCCCCTCTTGTGCAGTGTGTCACTGTTGGCCCCAAGGCACCTGCCTCAGACTCCTACCCTATTGTCTGAGCAGGAGAACCAGATTCTGCACCCTCCGCTTCAAACACTGAACCTAGCAGCCTGGCTAATTACCTAACATCTCCTTTACCATCCCTCAGTAAACCGGTGATGGATACCATTTTAGAGCCAAGGAGGTCTAGTACTAGAAAATCTTATGCTGAAAAATGGAAAAGATTCTGTGCCTGCAAACCAGTCTCAAGGGATGAGCATAGCAGTGCCCAATTTACCTCAGATTTTACAATACTTAACTGAGATGCTTCACAAGGGCCTGTCTTTCTCCTCCATCAAAATTCACGCCTCAGTCATTTCAGCTCATTATAACACAGAACCTCCCCTGTTCTCTCATCCACTGCTCAAGCAGTTTCTCAGAGGGGACAAAAATTTACGACCACCCAGGAGAGCTCCAACTCAAGCCTGAGACCTTAACTTTGTATTGGAGAAACTCACTCTTCCTCCTTTCGAGCCAGCTGCTACTGCAGACTTAAAATTCCTTTCTTGGAAAACAGCTTTCCTTTTAGCAATCACTTCAGCATGAAGGGTATCTGAATTACAGGCCCTTATGTCAGTGGAGCCTTTCATCATCTTTCATGCGGACAGGGTGTCCCTCAGGACCAATCCCTCCTTCATGCCCAAGGTGGTATCCAGTGTTCATAGGTAGGTACTAGGCTATTGGACATAGGGCCTATATAAGCCTAGCCAAAAGGTACCCTGGCTTTCGCCACCCAAGAAAATTATTTTCCTGTGCCACTGTTGAGCAGAGCCACAGAAGTGATCCCCGGGGTGAATTTCCTATATAGGTTTATAGAAATAAACAGCCATGCAGGTCTCGAACCCAGGACCCTATACACCACAGTCACAGTAGTCAACCACCAAGCCGTCACAGAAGTAAAGAAAGAATTATCCTCAGGTTGTGAGGTTCATAGGTTCTTAGAATAGTACTAGGCTAACTGCCCTTGTGAGCTATTTTAAGCCTAGCCAATTATCCCTTGTGAGACTAAAACCCTGCAACTTGTGTTTGTAAGGCAAACACCTTAACCATTAGACCACCCCTTAATCAGTCAATTCATTTGCCAACCTTCTTTCCTAATCCACAGAACAAAGGGGAATGGATTATGCACTCCTTAGATGTGTACATACAACTTAGATTCTACTTGGACAAGACTAAACCTCAAAGGAAAATCTGAACAACTGCTGGTGGCATTTGCTGCAGGGGCAGAGGCAAGGCTGTTTCAAAGCAAACCATTTGCTGTTACAAGCACCATGGAAAACCTATCCCACAGGGGATCAGACCCCACTCAACCAGGACTGCTGCATCTACCTCTACAGCCTTTCTCAGAAGCATTCCTACCAAGGACTTTCCTAGAAGCTGCTACCTGGAGTTCTGTACAATACTTTCACCAAGCATTACCATCTGGCTGTTTTCTCTAGATACAGAGCTGCCTTTGTCACTGCAGTCTTGTAGGGCCTGGTCCTAATGCTGTCTAAATTCCTCCTCCTATCCTTAGCTTTGGGAATCTACCCAAATGTGATGACTGCGACAGTGAAACACGAAGAACATAGTACAGTTCTGTACACTTACCATAAATGTAGATGTTCGAGTGTAGTTACTGTTGCAGCCCTGGTTACCCTCCCTCCAGCCCCCTTACTTTTTTTGGCTATACCTCTTCTCTCCTTTACTATGCTCAAAAGCTTTTTGGTGTATTTGCTTTTTTGTTGGAGGTATAACCTTGTATATTTATAGATTTAATTGCTTCCCATTGGGCGGCACTTGACAAAACTGATGTAATGGCATCGGCTGCATGTTTTATACCCCTGACGACCTGACGTCACAGAAGAAGGGACAGCAACCGACGCAGGACCAAAGACTTTGTTAATCAGGCCGACTGAGGGCTACTGCAAGCAGATAACCCAAATGTGATGACTGCAACAGTGAATACACTCGAACATCTACATTTATGGTAAGTGTACGCAACTGTACTTTTACTGTATAATAGAATTCTTTAAGTGGGATTGCTCTCAAGTTTCTGATATCTAGAAAAAAGGTATTATGAGCTCCTTCAGATGGAGTTTCCCAAACCTTCTGCTATTTCCCCTGTCCTGGCTGTCCTCCTGGATACCTATTCAGCAGCTTCTCAGCCCCCTGCTGCCAAGAAACCTGACAGGTTTTACAAGGTGCTTGACGAATGTAAATTTCTGTATAAATGCCCTTCTGCTGATCCTTCTGTAGTGTGTCTCTCTCTTCTGACAAGCCCTCCAAGCTGTTGCCCTCTACCAAGCTGCTTCCTTCAGACAAGGATAGCAGGACATAAGAGGTTGGGCAAGAAGGTTTATACTGTTGCCACCTTATCTTTTAGTGCCATTAACTGCTAGTCTCCTATGACCAAGTATGTTTTGCCCTTCCTTTCTTAGGTAATTTTCAATCTTCCTGACTGTGAGGGGAAGGCTTCTGCCCTTGCCATGTTGGGTTCTGCTTCTCATGTTGCCTGTCACTCTTTTAAATGCAGTTATGATGCAGCTGATGCTTCCTCCAGGGCTACTGCATTTGGTTCTGTTATGAGGCATTACTTATGGCTTTGAGGACATTAAAACTACTGGATGCTCCTTTTGGGAGCAATACATGTAGACAAGGAATAAGATTTAAAAGAAGGCAGGATTTGAATGAAGTATTTAATGTTTGTCTGACAGCAACTGGATAGATTATAAGTGATGTATAATATTTGCAACTAAACTAACGTCAATATGGTTTGTTTTGATTTATGTAAATATATAATTGGTTATATCATAAGTGATAATTTAATTAAGATGTTTTTGTTAAAACAAATCTTTTTGGTACTACTGCTGAACTTTTTTCTCTCTCCAGGATAAGGGCAAGGCCTTCCAAAAAGATGAAACATTTTTTGTTTCTCCTGTTCCAGAGTTTCAAAGGAATTACCCTTCCAAATCTGCTTTTGTTCACAGGCAGTCTCATCCTCCACCCAAAGGAAAAAGGATTCTAGACGTGTGCCTCCTGCTAAGTCTACTCAAACCCCCTACTTCCCAGAACAGACTGTGCTCTTTTTGACAATTTGCTTTCCCTTTTCCATCAGTCAGGTTCTTTTATCCCCCTGTCTTTCCCTGCCCTTCTAGACAGGTTAAAAATTCCAAACAGACTCTTGAGTTATCTCCATTATCTGCCAGGGGTATTTAATGGCTTGGAAATCCTTTCCACATTTTTTGGCCATCTCTCAACCTTCTGGGAAACAGCTTCACCAGAGGTGCTTCACTCTCTTTTAGTCTATGGCATCATTACAGCTGTACCTCTTGCCCAGGTAGGGAGGGGTTTTTACTCCAGAAATGTTTTTGTTCCCAGGAAGGAGGGCACTTGGAGACCAGTCCTGGACCTTTCCCATTTCAACACCTTTGTCAAGATTCCTTCCTTTCGAATGTTGTCTCTTCAAACTTTTTCTTCTTCCCCAGGCATTTCTGGTCTCCAATGATATGTACCTCCATCTATCGCCTTTTCAAGAAATTTTTACGTATTTCTATTCCTTCCTTGCATTTTTAGTTCTCTTCTTTGCTCTTTGGCCTGTGTACTGTTCAGAGGGTGTCCACCAAATGCTTTGCTCCTGTCATTGTCTTTTGCAGGATGAGAGGAGTTCAGATCTTACCTTATCTGGATCATCTCCTCATTCAAGCTTCCTCTCCCAAGGCTGTGCTTCAAGATCTCCAGTTTACGATTTACCTGTTGCAGAGTCTGAGGTTCACCATAAACTTTCAACATCAGCTCTGACCCCTTCTCAGGATCATGTTTTCCTTGGTTGCAGGATCCAGACCATCTCCATGCTAGTGTCTCTGCCTACCTCTAAGGCCGTTTCCTATTGCCTTTTTCTTGTCTCTCCTTCCTCTGGAGTCAGTCACAGCCAGGGACTTTCTCAGGGTCATCATGGCTTCCACCATTGCCATACTTCCTCTGGCAGGCTGCATATGAGAAAGTTACAGTGGTACCTCAAGTTAGTGTGGCTTTAGCATTGCCACCACCTGGACTTCCCAGTCCCTTCCTTCCTTGTCTCAAGCTTCAATGGTGGATTCATCATCTCTGTCTCTCAACCCAGGGCTTCCTTTCCAAGCTCCAGGCCCAACTCGAGAGCTCTTTACAGACACCTCAGATGGGGGATGGGAGGGTATTCTTTAGCTCTCTCAAGGTCCCGGGGTCTCTGGCCTCAGCACCAGAAGTCAGACCACATCAACACAAAGGAGATGACGGCCCTTCTTCTAGCTTTTCAGGCTTGTTATTCCCTGTTTCATCCAGGTCCCTCAGTATTTTCACAGGCAACACCACAGTGATGTGGTGTCAACAAGCAAGGGGGGATATCAGGCCCTATCTTCTTTGCAGACTAACTGTTCAGGTCTGGGATCTAGCTGTCCAGTATCAAGTGACTCCTCAGGCAGTTTGCATTCCTTCAGAGCACAATCTAGTGGCAAACTCTTTGAGCAGGGCCAGCACACAAGCTCTCAAATGGATGCTTCACAGAGATGTGTTCCTGGACATTGTCCATCAGTAGGGTATTCCTCAGGTAGATCTTTTTGCCTCCCCTCTGAACAGACAACTTCTTTTTTTCTGTTCCAGAGTCCCAAGTTCTCTAGCATGGAAAATGGATGCCCTGTCTTTTCATTGGAAGGGGATGTTTCTGTATACCTTCCCACCCCTTCCTTTGCTTCTGAGAGTCTTGCACAAGATCAGCAGGACTCACCCAAAATCTTGCTAGTGACTCCCTTTTGGCCCAGATGGCATTGTTTCATCCTTCTTCTTTACTTGGCCAAGGACAGTGGACCTTCTTGCACAAAACAAGGGGTCTGTTATCCATCCTCACTTGTCTACTATTCAACTGATGTTGTAGGTGGTAGGGTTTTGATCCTTTTTTGGCACCTCTTTTCTGAGGATGTGCTTCGGGTCCTGCAGGAGGCCAGGAAGCTCACTACCAGGAAATTATATTTGTCCAAATGGAAATGATTTCTCTCTGGTGCGTCTCTCGAAACCAGGATCCCCTATCTGTGGAGGGTTCCTCTGCTTCTCTTATTTGTGCCATTTACTCCATGCTGGGCTGGCATATTCTTCAGTTAAAGCTCAGCTGTCAGCAATTTCTGCTTGTCTGCCCTTGGCTCCTCCTCTGGCCTCTAGAGTCGAGGTCAAGCAATTTCTTAAATGAGTCCTTCATATCAGGCCTCCCAGGAAGCCCATTCTGCCTTCCCTGGAACCTCAGTTGTGCTGTTGAAAAGTTGACTCATCCTCCTTTTGACACTGCTGTTTCAGTTTCCTTACAACATTGTGCTTGAAGACACTTGTTCTTTTGGCCCTCAAAATGGCTAAGAGGGTGTGTCTGAGCTTCAGGCTCTCATGGCTGTTTCTCTCGTTTTAGTTTTTCAGAGTCATGGTTTCTTTTCATACCAATCCTATTTTATGCCCAAGGTTGTCAATGAGTTTGTCTGTCAGTCTGTTCATCTTCATTCCTTTTTTTCATTCTCCACAGTCTGCCATTGAGAAGGTTCTTAACACCTTGGATTTCATTAGGTAGCCCCAATATTATTTGGATAAAGGTAAGGTTATTTGCAAATCTGAGCAGCTTTTTTGATTATCTTCATGTTTCACTGTTGCAGTCATTACATTTGGGTAATCTGCTGGCAGGTTGCCCTCAGTCAGCCTGATTAATAAAGTCTTGGGTCCTGCGTCGGTTGCTGTCCCTTCTTCCATGACGTCAGGTCGTCAAGGGTATAAAACATGCAACCGGTGCCATTTTCGTCAGTCTTTCTTGCCGTGCAGTGCCCGAAGTAGAAGCAGTTCGCAAGTGCCGATCGGCCAACTCCTTAAATTTTCATTTTCGAGTTTTAGAACGGAAGTCTTCAACGTAAAGCTAAGTACCCCGTTGGGGAAACTTTTTCTTGCTCCTTACTGATGTCAGTAAAAGTTAATAATTGTATTACTTGTGGGAAGCAAATACCTCATAAGGATTTTCATTTGTACTCTATTCCTTGCCTAGGCCCTGACCACAACGTGCCTTGCTGTCGGTTTTGTGCTAAATTTAACCAACGCAGTATTAAGCGTTGGTATATTTGCGCACCTAAATATTTTGGCTCAAGATTTAATTATCCAGAAATGTCGTCTGTTAACAATCCGACTACCGGAATTCACAAAAAAACGCAAAGAAAAAGACAGAGACAGACCGTCGCGGTCCAAAACCGACGAAGCTTCTCCTAAGCCAGTTGCCGGTTCGTTGGTACTCAGTGAGGCGCTTTTGCAGCCCCCTGATGCCCCCGCTACTTTTGATTCGCAGGCCTCTACTGAGACCCATTCGGAGTCCGGTATGCCGCGAGACACTTTAAGTATTGAACCCGCGGATGTCTCTACTTTAGATGGGTCCGGAGCTGCTGAGCAGGCACCGGCTTCTGAGGGTGTTTTCAGGCCTAAAGATTTGTATATTAAACCGACGCCATCTTCAAAAACCAGGCCAAAACCAACTTCTATGTCTAAAAAACTGACGCATGGGCCATGTGCACAGGCCCCTATGCCTAAAAAACAAATGATCAAAAAGGCTGAAGATTTAATTACCTTGATCAGGGGTTCCCAGCCCCCTCCTACTAAGAGGCCTGGGCAAGGCACTGATTATGAATCTTCAGATCAGGTTTCCATTTCTTCTGATTCCTCTTTTGATCAGGAATCATCTATTCCACCTTATGGAGGACTCTGATGCAGAAGAATCCATCCCTTCTGCTTCTTCCTCCTGAGGATTTTTCTTTTGGAGAAACTTTGCATACCTTAAGGGAACATTTTTCATTGGGAGAGTCAGGATTTTTCAGAATCCAAAAAGAGGCTTAGGGATTTCCTCCTTCCTCAGCATAAGCCTTTGGCCATACCTCATGTTCTAGACTTTGTTGATGTTTTCTCAGAATCCAGCATGGCTCCTGATTCCCTGCGTCCGGCTCCTAGTAAGTCAGACCGATATACCAGGGTTCCTGACTCCCACAAATTTCTTTTTAAACATCCTACTGCTGACCCTGAAACAATTTCTCAGGGTCCCAAGAGTGTTAAGGCTTCTACTGCTAAAAATCCTACCCCTTCTGATAGAGACTCCAGGGCACTGGATAGATGGGGTAAGAAGGTTTACACGTCTGCAACCCTGGCAATCAGGGCTTTAAACTGTCAATTTCATATGCTTAAATATCAGCAGCAGGTCATGGGCTTACTTAAACAGAAAATTATGTTGATTTCTGACTGTGTGGAAAATGAGTTACAGGATTTATTGCATTCAGCTGAACAAGTCGGAAAGCATACTTTGCAATGTGGTTTTGATTCCTTGGAGGCCTCTTGCAGGGCCGCTGTAACTGGATCTGTGATAAGAAGGCATGCTTGGCTCAAGGAGATGCTCCTTTACAACAGGGCAGTCAATTTGGTAATAAGGCAGAAGAGGTTTTGTAAAAGATGGAAGACAAAGCTAAATCTATGCAAACTGTAAAAGATTTCCTACAAGTGCAGCCACTCTGGTTCAGTAGGCACTGGCCTACTAAGAATTGGTCCTTTCCAGTACCCACCAGAGCCGCTCAGGTCAAACCCAGACGCTCCAGGTTTCAGTCACAAGGAACTTACAGAACAAAACAATGGGGTGCCTCCACCTCCAAATCTGGAAGTAGCAAGGCACCTCCCTATGGTAAACAGTCTCATTGACTTTCCCCTGCCATTCCCAAGCAGTTATGTTTTGGCAGCCACTTTTGGCGGAAAACTAGCACTTCATGCACAAAATTGGCATCTAATTACCCAGGACAAGTGGGTTTTAAATATGGTATCCTAGAGATACAGATTTCATTTCCTCACGTTGCCAATTCCAAACGGATGGCCAGCTCTGCCTCCAAATCAGTGGGCAGAGGCCCAGAAATAGGTTATATCCCTTATGGATATGGAGCCTATTCAACCAGTACCAGAAAAGTGACAAGGTTTTTATTCAAGACTTTTTTCCTGGTACCCAAAATAGACAAATCATGGCATCCAAATCTGGACTTGTCCATTCTAAATACTTTCCTGGACATTCCAAAATTCAAGATGCTGACTCTACAACAGTTACTGCCTATGCTAGGCAAGGATGCCTGGTTGGTAACTCTAGACTTAAGAGGCTTACCTGCATATCCCAGTCAGGGAATCTTGCAGAATATACCTCCACTTCAAAGCAGGCTATTTACCAGTTCTCTGCACTGCCCTTTGGCTTATCTACTGCGCCCAGGGTCTTCACAAAGTGCCTGGCACCAGTAATTGCATTTTGCAGACGAACATTCAAATTTATCCTTATCTGGACGATTGTCTAATTCAGGCAGAAAACAAGAACACACTTCTACAGCATCTGGCATTTGTAAAAAGGCTTCTAACTTGCCTAGGGTACACCATAAACGAAAAGAAATCACAACTGGTACCCTCTCAAAAAATTACATTTCTGGGTGCAGGCTTGAATACAACTGCCCAGATGGCTTACCTCACGCCAGACAAACAAATCCAATTGATGACTTACTTCAAACAAGTGGCCACAAAAACCCAGTTATCTGCAAGACAAATTCTGCAGGCCTTAGGTTTCGTGGCTTCCTGCATTCTTCTAATTCCATATGCAAAACTGCATATGAGGAAACTTCAATGGTACCTAAAAAGCTTATGGAGTCAACATTGTCACAGCCTGGAAACAATGATTCCTATCATTCCTTGCCTGCAGCAAGAGTTCCTATGGTGGGCAGAGGCCTGTCGCCAAAACAAGGGACTGTCATTCATTCCACCCCCTGCCACCCAAACCTTGACTACAGACACATCAGACTATGCTTGGGGGGTGGGTGCATCTGGCAGGGAGATGTATTCAGGGCAAATGGAGCCCAAATCAAATGCACCTGCGTATCAACCAGAAAGAGATGCTAGCTGTACAGAATGCTCTAACAGCTTTCAAGGACTTTCTTCATCCAGGACAACTACTGATAGATGGAAAACACCACAGTCATGTGGTATATAAGCAAGCAGGGGGTACCCATTCCAACCCCCTTTGCAGACTAGCCATGGCCTTGTAGGACACAGCCTTGACTTTCCAAATACATCTACAAGCTCATTTCCTGCCAGGAAAGCAAAATATGCTGGCAGATGAACTAAGCAGAAATCTTCTGGACCCACACAAATGGAAACTGGATCCGCAAACCTTCAGCATGTTGACACGCAAGTGGGAGAGCCCAGACATAGATCTTTTTGCCTTACCCCAAAACTATCAGTTGGACAAATTCTGCACAAGGATCCATCACAAAAAGGCTTGGAAATTGGATGCTCTATCCTTCAGCTGGAAAAACCTATCCATCTATGCTTTTCCCCCTCTGCCTTTGCTCTCCAAGGTATTACTAAAAGTCAGACTGGAAAAAACAAAAATGATTCTGATTGCACCAGACTGGCCTCGCCAACACTGGTACCCGCTCCTGCACAATATATCACACCTTCCTCCGTGGTACCTGCCTAAGACACCTTATCTGCTGTCTCAGCAGAACTTTCAAATTCTACACACTCCGCTCCAAACTCTGAATCTTGCAGCATGGCTAATCAACTAAATTTCACCAGTTACATCTCTCAGCAAACCTGTGATGGATGTCATTTTGGAGGCTAGAAAGCCTAGTACTAAAAAATCTTCTGCTGATAAGTGGAAAAGGTTCTGTGCCTGGAATCGGGCACAAAAGGAATAAGCACAGAAATACCTAATATTCCTCAGATTCTGCAATATTTAACTGAGATGATTCACAAGGGCTTATCTTTCTCTTCATAGGCTCATAGTTTCATAGGTAGGTACTAGGCTATTGGCCCTAGGGCCTATATAAGCTTAGCCAAAGGTACCCTGGCTTTCGCCACCCAAGAAAATTATTTTCCTGTGCCACTGTCGAGCAGAGCCACAGAAGTGATCCCCGGGGTAAATTTCCTATCTCCCATCTAATTATCAAGATTTTTCTTGGAGTGCTAATGAGGAGCTTTCTTTGATATAGATAGGTAGTTTGTTCCAGAGTATGGGAAGTTTCTGGGACAGGAATCTATCCCCCCAGCATGTTCTGTTTGTTGTGTTGACAAGGTTTAGGTCCCTAGAACGTGTAGCTGGTAGGGATTGGGATCTCTTTAAGTGGAGCATGCCTAAAATCTCTGGGTTTGACATAGCTTTGTGTGTTAGGCAGAGATCGCCTCTGAGTAGGCGATATGCGACGGAGTAAAGCTGCAATTATTTGAGACGGTCTGCGTAGGGCATCTTTTTGAGGCCGGTAATCCTCTTTGTGAGGTATTTCTGTGGCCTTTCCAGTTGTAGATGTCTTGTGAGGTACATACCAAAAGGGGCATTGTACTCTATAATGGGTCTAATGAGTGACAAGTAGAGGGGAACAATGACCTCTTTTTCCTGGATGAGCAACCTTTTGTGATGAGGTGTGCCACGTAGAAGGATTTCCTGACTACTGTGGCAATGTGATTATCAAAGGAGAGACTACTGTCCACCTGTGTCCCAAGGTCTCTTATCACACTTTTGGTGTTAAGTAGACTACCGCCTATGTAGTAGTTCATGGGTACAGAGTTTTTACCAAAAGGGATGATGCACTTTTTGGCATTGAGCTTGAGGCCATGGCTTTGACACCAGGCATCTGTCTCACTGAGGCCCTTTTGTATGATGTCCACATCTTTTGGAGTTTTGATTATGGCTCCTAGTTTGCAGTCATCTGCGAACTTCATTAGCCAAAGACCTTCTGTGTTGGCCTGTACTTCAGAGAAGTAGATACCAAACAGGAGAGGACCCATGACTGAACCTTGTGGTACTCCACTTGTCACTGGTCTGAAGTTGGATTTGGAGTCTGCTACTTTCACAGTGTGGGTCCTGTCAGTGAGCCAGTTGGCAACCCATCTTGTGACATAGGGATTTATACCTAGTTTAGTGAGTTTATCTATAATTCCAGAGTGGGGGATGGTTTTGAAAGCCTTGGTGAGATCTAGATAGGCTGTGTGAACCACCTTACCCTCATCTACGGCTTTGGTGACTGCTTCAAAGAAGTCTCTCAGGTTTAGGAGACATGATCTGCCTTTTACAAACCTGAACTGGGTGGGGTCCTGAGTTTGTAGATTACCAGTGTCATTGTTTATACGTCCCATAATAAGTTCCATAGCCTTGCAGACCAGGCTCGTTCGGCTAATGGGGCGGTAGTTTCCGGGGTCTGTGGTGGCTCCCCATTTGTGGAATGGGATAACTGTCGCTGTGCGCCATTCAGTGGGCACATACCCTGAGGTGAGGCTATGATTGAACATGGTACTTAGGTGGGGTGCCAGTTCGTTCTGTAGTTCATGAAGAACACAGCCTGGGATGTTGTCAGGTCCCATGGATGCTGTGTTCTTGGCTTTGGATAGTTTGTTTTTTTACCTGTGCAGCCGTGATTACAGGAACTTTACATTCTTCTAATATAGAGATGGGCCCTTTAGGGGATGACAGGGGAGTAAAGTTAGCACTGAAGCTATCTGTCAGGATGTTGGCAATATCAGTTGGTTCTGTATATTTAGTACCATTGTGTTGTAATTCAGAGCAGATCTGAGTTTTGCCGTTGAGATTCTTGACATAGCTATAGAATGCTTTGTGGTTGTCTTTAGAGTCAGTGGCGATTTTGTTTTCATAATTAGCTTTGGAGGATTTTGAGGGATCTCAGCTTCTTACTGAGTCTGACCAGGGAGTTTCTCCAATCATGGGATTTTACTCTTTTTTGCAACAGTTTCTTTCTTCTGTTGTAGAGTTTGTTTATGCCAGGGGACCACCAGATTGGCTTCCTTTTTTTGGGAGGATAGCATCTTGCTTTTGTTAGGGATTGCACGATCCATGCACTCGTGTAAGTGCTTATACAGTGCATTTGTGTAGGATTCAGCAGTCATACCTCTATTGTCCGTCAGCATGGGTGTCGTGAAGTTTGCCACTTCTGTCTTAAGCATGAAGTTGGCTTTGGAGAATTTTTTTTTCTGTAGTTTCCCTAATGAGGGGTGGGGGAGGGATGTGGATGTCTAGGGTGAGTAGCTTGTGGTTGGATCTGACCAACTAGGAATTAACCTCTGGTATGGAGCACCAGTTGCCCATGTTGGTAATAACCAGGTCTAGGATATTGCTGCCCCTCGTGGGGGTGTGGATAAGTTGATCCATGGCATTGGAATTTATGAATTCCAGAAAATGTTGAGCACAAGAGTTGGTACACGAGTAGTTTTCCCAGTTAATCGTAGGGTAGTTGAAATCGCCCATTATTAGGGTGTTTGGTTGTACCCTAATATTTTCCAGTGTATCAAGAAATGAGGAGTGTGAGTCCTGGGGCATGGTGGGGGATCTGTAGCAAGCTACAGTTTGGATTGCGGTCTTGCCCAGAATTAGTTGCACTTGGATAATCTCGGATGCATTATGCAGAGCAACTAGCCTGGAGGTGTGGATATCCTTAATGAATATGGACACGCCTCCACCTTTAGTGTTTCGGTCCAGGTTAGGTGGCTGAAAGGTGTGGTATGAATTATAGCCTGGTAATGCAGGGGTACTCTCTGGAGCCTTGAACCAGGTCTCTGTCACTGCACAGATGTCTATGTTCTCCATTTTAAGGAGTGCCTCGAGTGAGTGCATTTTGAGGTTTAGGCTTCTAGCATTGAGTAGCAATACCCTCAGATTCTTCTTGCCTGTACCTGTTAGGGTGGTGAATTTGTCATTTGAACCTTGCCTAAAAAATGCTCTATAGGGGTGGCTAGAGCTTTAGCCAGTATCTGGAATCCCAGGGGCGACAGGTGCAGGCCATCTCTGGCAAAGCATCGTGGTTTGTCGATCATGTCATCCCAGGCAGACAGATACTGGATCCTCTTAGAATGACACCAGAAGCTTAGCCAATTGTTGAAGTCAATCATTTTGTCCTTGTACTGTGGTATCATTCTAGGTGATGACAGGATGCTACCCAGGGCTAGGGTCATACCTGCCTGGGACACAAGATCGGACAGCTCCTCCATGTCCCTTTTCATATAGTCCAAGGAGGTACGTCTCGGGTCATTCACACCAACATGGACAATGACAGAGTCATATTTGTACTTGTGGAGTGACCTGAGTGCATGCATTATGTGGCGGATCCTGGCACCCGACAAGCAGCTGACAGTAACTTTCTCCTTGTTTAGCCTGGTGAGTGGAACATCAGTGTGCCTGACTAGAGTGTCACCCATGACTAGAGTGTTGGGTACGTTGTTATGCCTTATGGGCTGTGGTGGAGTGGCACACTGAATTTGTGGGCTATGTGTCATTTGGGTTGTGTTGGGGGGTGGAGGTTGCTTGTGTTTCTGCTTTGGAGGTCCCCGTTGCTTGGGCAGGTTTTTACTGAGAGCCTCCGCAAATGTAGGTGTGTGTTTTGTGTTTCTGTGTGTGTGTTTTGGTGGTGTAGGTTTTGAAGGACTATGTGCTGAGTGTGGTGTGGTGCAAGTGTTTACCTTCTCCTCTTGACTGTCTAGTCCAGTCTTGGGTGAAGAGAGCTTTGCTTCCAGTTTGGCTATATAAGTGCATCTCTCACAGGTTGTAGTGTTGGGTGGTAGGAGGAGAGGGTTGTCTGTGTACATGAGGCAATTACTGCATTGCACCTAGATGCCCAGATTCATCAGGTAGACAGGAGAAAACTCCGGGAGCTGACCCTTAAACATGCCTGGATAGGTGCTTATTTGTTAAGTACTAGAAACTGTTTTCCTCTAGAGAGTGAGGAAAGTTGAGTGCTATAGTAAATTGTAGCTTAGTTAGTGCTTATAATAAGTTCTGAACAAGTGCTGAGCTCAGAGAAACAGATGAGTGCTGAAACAAAGAAACTGGCTAGTTCTAAGAAACAAAATTAAGCTAGAAGGCTTCCCTTCAACACAGAAAGGCTTGGGGGCTTAGAAGCCTACAAATAGTCCTGGATACAGCAAATCTATATCCATACTAGACTACCCACAGGAAAGGCAGGAAACAAGCTTAGAATTTTTTTTTTAAGTGGAAAGAGAGAAAGGAGTAGCAGAAACTAAGCTGATCGGCCTTCTCAAATGTTCTCCCTGTATTAGGTGGAATGAGGTAATGACATTAGACTGGGAGGAGGGTCCCAGATCAAATTTACAGTAGGGGCGGGCAGCTGCAAAGCCACCAAGTATAAGAACAACATACCAATATGGAGGGAGGGTGGGAAACAAACTGCAGAAATGTTTCTCACAGCAGAAAAGCAGCAGTGAGCCTTTAAATTAGTTTTAAACAGCTAAAGGAGCCTCTAGAGAAAGCGTTTTAACGGTAAACAAGTTATCCGAAACAAACAACACAACAGATGCTTAATAAAAGTGGACAATTTTCAGTTAATACCTCACACACATGCCTCTGTCATTTCAGCTCATTACAACACGGTGCCTCCCCTCTTTTCACATCCCCTGCTAAAGCAGTGTCTCAGAGGGGCCAAAAATTTAAGACCTCCCAGCAGAGCACCAACTCCTGCATGGGACCTCAATTTTGTGTGGGAAAAACTCACCCTGCCTCCTTTTGAGCAAGCTGCTACTGCGGACATAACATTTCTCTCTTGGAAGACAGCTTTTCTTTTAGCAGTCACTTCAGCTAGAAGGATCTCAGAACTACATTCTCTCATGGCAGTGGAACCTTTTAATGTTAAGTTGTCATTCTCGCCTTCATTCTTGCTGGATGGGTTTGGAGCCGATCCTCTGCTCCGACTCGGCCTATACTATAGCTCGAGAGCTATTTTTACTGGCTCGAGGCAGCCCTATATCCCACAATACCATGCGCTAACTCCCCAGATCTCGCTTGCAGCCGCTGAGGTTGCCTTTTTACCGGCTCAGGTCAGTAAAGGAATTTTCAACAAAGTTTCTATTTTTTGAGGTAGTTTATTAGGTTTTTTTTCCCTACATTTGTTCCCTATCGATATTATTACTTAATAGTGTTTGTTTCGTAAGCCCCACCCACCCCTGTAGTTAACTTTTATAATCAGGCCTACAGGCTTTATTTTTTTCTGTTTACTCACCCCTGTGTGTGTGTGTTGTTGTTTTAGTCAGCCCCCTCATCTCCCCCTTGTGTGCAAGTGAGTGTGTGTAATGATTGAGTGACTGTCTTTAGGACAATGTTCAAAGACGTTAAGGCCTCGGGATTCAGGAAGTGTGACTCGTGCTGTCAGAAAATGTCTCTGACAGACGGTCACACTTCTTGTGTCTATTGCTTGGGGCCTTTACACCTGCAGGACTCTTGTTCTGTTTGTCACGGATTTAGTTCGAGTCCTGCAGGAAAGGCGTAACAAGCTCATTCTAAGGGGTTTGTTAAAGCCTGATGACTCCCCGTCCAAGTCTGGCTTGGGGGAAGTCATCAAAAACCGCCAAACCCTCGGCTCCAGCTTCTGAGCCGAGGGCTGGTGTTGTCGATATGGCTCCGACCTCGGTTCCGCCTGGCACCGAGGCAAGCAAAGTGGGTTCCACTTCGAAACCATCATCGGAGCTGACCCCAGCATGCAAGCGCTCTAGGTCCCCTTCTTTAGAGTCCGTCAGATCGGCTTCGAGGTCCCCCCTCCTATCGGAGTGGAGTCATAGGACTCCTTCATCGAGGTCTTCCAGGCTCTCCAACCACGACATTGAGAGGGTGGTCAGTAGACTCATAAAATCTCAGGCGTTGGCCCAAATGCTTCAGAGCCCATCTCACCAGACTGTGGCTCCTTCGATACAGTTATCCATTCCTCCTCTGACTCATCTTTCGAGTTCGGAGCCGGAGTTCGTCGGAACCGTGACCTTGCCCACGTCTGACCCGATACCCCCTCCTTCAGCTCCGGTGTCGTCGGCTCTGACCTCTTTATTGGTTCCGTCCGTGGAGAGGTCCGGGCGCCGGGACTCCATTGTCGGCTCCGAGGGGGTGAGTGGCATCGGACCCTTGTCTGACCCCGCTCTCCCTCTCGGAGCTTCGGCTCTGGTTAGTTCGGCCCCGACATCATCCTTGGAGCCTTCTCTGTCTGTTCCGGGGGCGGTTCTGGCCTCTTTGGAGCCGGGGCTACCTTTGGTGTCTGATGGGGGAGCCTTCGAGGTGATGAGGAGGTTAAGTTCTGCAGCTCCTCCCTCTGTCGTGCCTGTTACGGTCTCTGGCCACCCTCCTATACCCGACAGCAGAGATCCAAAGCATAAGGTACCCACTTTGGATGTCTCCTCCTCTTCCGAGGGTTCCCCTGAAGTTTCAGGGGAACCCCCTAGGAAAAGAAAGTGCAAGAGGAAGCACATAGACTCCCCCGAGTCTGTCACGTCGGACACCGACTTGGATGAGTCGGAGGGTTCCCCCAGATCCCCCTCTGAGGATGTCTCCTTTTCAGACATCCTGGAGATCCTAAGACAGAGGGGAAATTGGTCCACTCTCAAACCTTCTGAGGATGAGTCGGTTTACCTTGACACATTTGGATCTTGCCCTTCCACCTCCTGGGTGTCTCCCCCTTTCGACCCACTAATGGAGGTAGTGGCTAGAAAGGCGTGGGCAGCTCCTGATTCAACGGAACCTACCCCTAGGAGGCCTTCTAAATTTATTTCTGCACCAGATGACAAATCCTTTCTCACCAAAGGTGTTTCAGTTGATGCTATGGTGGTAGCAGCAGCCACTAAGAAGGAATTAGCTGATCCTTCTCTATCTGTTCATCCTCCTAACAGAGAGTCTAGGACCATGGACAGGTACAGCAAGCGGACCTTTGCTTCAGCGACATTTTCTATGCGATCGCTGAAATATTTGTCATTTCACCCGCCTTCAGAGAGACTTGCTCAAAGAGCTGGGTGAAACGGTACAGGATCCTTCTGCTGCGGGGTTTAATTACAAAATAAACTCTCAGCTGGCTACCCTGAACTCCATTGTTAACTCCTCCATGCGGCTAATCTCTTATGCAGCCAATGGAGCGAGTAGGGCCGCTGGCACAGGCGTTGCGTTGACGTCACACTTGGATGCGACTCTAACTTTGCCGACCCCTTCAAGGCGTCCTTCACCAACACCCCCTTTGACGGCTCGGAATTGTTCAGGCCTCAGGTGAAGAATACCCTCACCAGATGCGAGCAAGATGGTAAGACTCTGTCTGCCGTTGGAGTCCGTTTTTCCATGCCTTCTAGACCTTATCTTAAAGGACAGAGGGGTGGAAAGATGTGGTTCCGCAAACCACAGGAAGTCGCGTCTGCTGCACGTGGTGAATTTCCCCCTAGAGGTAGAGGGGGGAATAATAACAGACGCCGCCCCAGGGGCAGAGGGGGTCCACAGAACCAGGGTTCCAGGGAATCTTTCCCTGACCGACCCTTTCAGCATCCCTGAGAAGCTGCCCGACTGTCCTTCGGAGGCAGCCGGGGGAAGATTATCTCTGTACCCGGAAGCCTGTCAATCCATCTCACAAGACACATGGGTACAGAAGATCATATCCGAGGGTTACAAAATTCCTTTCACTTTCCCTCCGGTACAACCGGCAAAACCCCTACCAGATGTACCACCCGCACAAAGGGGTCAGGCTCAGCTAGAAATAAAAAAGCTGTTAAACAAAAGAGTCATCCAGGCAGTCCCAGCAGATCAGCTAGGATCCGGAATCTACTCCAGATCTTTTTGGTACCAAAAAAGACAGGAGATTGGAGACCCATTTTGGACCTCAGCAGGTTAAACAACTATGTATTAAAGACAAAATTTCGGATGGTAACACTGCAGTCCATTCTACCCTTTTTGGGCAGAGACAACTGGATGTGCTCGTTAGACCTCCAGGACGCGTACTACCACATAAAAATACACAGGCGCTCCCAGAGCTTTCTCCGCTTCCGGCTGGGAGTCAGTCATTTTCAATTCAGGGCCCTGCCCTTTGGTCTCACCGCAGCCCCCCGGGTGTTCAAATGTTTGGCAGTGGTCACGGCTCACCTGAGACAGAAAGGATTCCAGGTGTTTCCATACTTAGACGACTGGCTCATTTCCGCTACCACCAAACAGGATCTCATAATGGCCAGGGATTATACTATCCAACTTTGCAACAGCCTGGGTATTTCTATAAATTTTGCAAAGTCCTCCTTGTTGCCTTGTCAATGTATAAACTTTATAGGCACCGTATTAAACACCACAGAAATGTCTGCAACATTACCACCTCAGAGAGTGGCAGACATAAGGCGGAATGTTCAGCTTCTGTTTCAGCCCAGCAGAGTCCAAGTCAAGCTAGTATTGAAAGTGTTGGGCCTCATGGCGGCGGCGATTCTTCTACTTCCATTAGTCCGCTTCAACATGAGACTCCATCAGTGCATGCTGTTTTCTCAGTGGTCCTTTCAACAGCTGCCAATGACCCACAACATTTTGATAACACCATCTTGCAAGAAACATCTCTCCTGGTGGATGGTTTCCCCTCAGCTTTTTCAGGGCAGACCCTTTGTCCCCCCCCCCCCTCCAGTTGCCACTGTCACAACGGATGCCTCCCTGATCGGGTGGGGGGGGCATTATCAGGACAGGACAGTCCAGGGCACTTGGCAACAGTCAGAATGCCACCTGTACATAAATGTCCTGGAGATGAGGGCAGTGCTTTTGACATTGCAGGCCCTTCAGAGCTCTCTTCCCACAGGGACTATAGCAATTCAAACGGACAATATGTCTGTGGTGTGGTACATAAACAAGCAGGGCGGAACAAGGTCCTACCCCCTGTGTTGAGAAGCACTCAGACTTTGGCAATGGGTGATTTCATCTCAACGGTTTCTAATAGCAATGCACATCCCCGGGAAGTCCAACATCATAGCAGACAGATTGAGCAGAACTATCCTCATGCCTCACGAGTGGTCTCTAAATCAAGCGGTAGTAGACGGAAATTTTCGGAAGTGGGGCCAGCCTTGCTGTGACCTTTTCGCAACTCCGCAAAACAGCAAGTGCCTCGACTTCTTCACACTTTTTCCTCTACCAGGCCAGCCCCTCAGAGACACTCTTGTTCACGTTTGGCCCCGGGGTCTTCTTTATGACTTTCCTCCCTTTCCATTGATCCCACAACTAATTCAGAAAGCAACCGCATTGAGATCCAAAATGATCCTCATTGCCCCGTTTTGGCCTCGACAAGTTTGGTTCCCGTTCCTGCACAAATACCTACTGGAACAGCCTTGGCATCTGGAACCCCTTCCGGATCTGTTGACCCACCTCACGGGCAAGCTGAATCAGTCTCTACATTCCATCAACCTCACAGCTTGGTTGCTCCACTTCCTGCCATAGCCAGGCTTCCCCTTATTTCTCCTCCTGTTACTACTACTATACTAGGAAGACTTATGCGAGTAAATGGAAGCGTTTTCCACACTGGGCACAAACTAGATCCTTAGATCCTTTCCATGCACCCATTCATGAGGTTCTAGACTTTCTGGCAGAGCTTTTTCATTCGGGGTCATCATCGGCCACTATCAGAGTACAATTAGCGGCCATTGTTCATTTTCATGTTGGACTCTCAGAAGCAAATATTATGTCCCACAAACTCTGTAAAGCCTTTCTCAAGGGCATCTTGTTGCTCAGACCTCCAGTCAAAGATCCACCCCCACAATGGGATTTGAATTTAGTTCTAACCTCACTAATTCTACCCCCTTTTGAACCGGCAGCTTCTTGCTCCCTCAAACTTCTTTCTTGGAAAACGCTGTTTTTAGTAGCTATAACATCTGCCAGAAGGGTATCGGAACTTCAAGCCTTGTCTGTCCGTCCTCCCTATTTGGTTTTTCATAAAGATAGGGTAACTCTCAGAACAAACCCTTCCTTCCTACCAAAAGTGTTATCGGAAGCAAATCTAAACCACTCCATTGATTTGCCCATCTATTTCCCAGACTATACCAACAGGGCTGAACAAAAATTACATTCATTAGATGTTCATCGCCAATTACGGTATTACCTAGACAGGACAAAACAATTCAGAAAGTCAGACCAGCTCTTCCTCTCTTATGCTGCAGGCAAGAAAGGGCTTCCGGTATCAAAAGTTACTCTTTCCAGATGGCTGACATCTATTATTACCTTGATCTATGAGTTGAGACACAGGCAACTACCCTCTAGGCCTAAAGCTCATTCAACCAGGGCACTATCAACTTCAACGGCTTTTCAAGCAAGGTTACCACTAGATGCCATTTGTGCAGCAGCTACATGGGCGTCCAAACATACCTTTATTGCCCATTACAAGCTTGATCTAGCCTCCAGAAATAGAGCTGATTTTGGTTCCACTGTACTCAGGAGTCTGTTCCATTGAGCCACCCAGGACTAAGATGCTAGGGACGCTGTCCCATCCAGCAAGAATGAAGGCGAGAATGACAACTTAACTTTAAGAAGTTATGTACCTACCATAACATTCCATGTTAGTTGTCTTCTTCTCGCCTTCTTTCTTGCGTCCCTCCCTCCTGCCCCCTAGCCTGGATAGACTCGAGGTTCTGAGTCCTTCCATTTCTGGAGATACAATATGTTGCGTCTTTCCTGGTATCCTTAGTGTTACTAGCAGGTAATCTGTACTCGTAAAAGAGGATTATAATATTATTATTATATTATTACTTTTTATACTATGTCTTAGCTTCCAAACGAGATCTGGGGAGTTAGCACATGGTATTGTGGGATATAGGGCTGCCTCGAGCCGGTAAAAATAGCTCTCGAGCTATAGTATCGGCCGAGTCGAACCCATCCAGCAAGAAAGAAGGCGAGAAGAAGACAACTAACATGGAACGTTATGGTAAGACATAACTTCTTATTTTTTGCTGCGGTGGTGGTGCAGCGGTAGCGTTGTCACCTCACAACAAGATGTTGTGCCGTTCGATTCTCAGTTAGAGCGTCTTCTGTGTGGAGACATGCGTGAATGGGCGTACCTTCATTGAAGGTTGTGCGTCAGGGCTGGCAAACTCGGCCAATCATTTAGTGGACTGGAGTTCCGCTGTGGCGACCCCTAACCGGGAAAAGCCGACATACACACACAAACCCGGACAGGGTAGTGCTCAGTACCAATCCATCCTTTATGCCTAAAGTGGTATCTAGTGTGGCTCTGACCATTCATCTGTCAACTTTTTTCCCAAGTCTACAGAACAAGAGAGAGCGGATTCTGCATTCATTGGATGTACACAGACAATTAAGATTCTACTTAAACAGGACAAAATCTGTAAGAAAATCTGAGCAACTACTGGTGGCATTTGCTGCAGGGGCAGAGGGAAAGGCTATCTCAAAGTAGACAATTTCAAAATGGGTAAGCCATTGTATTTGTTTCTTCTACATGCATCATGGTAAACCTGTCCCCAAGTGGATCAGATCCCATTCTGCAAGGGCTGCATCTACTTCTGCAGCCTTTCTCAGAGGGGTTCCTGCCAGAGACATTCTAGAAGCTGCTACCTGAAGCTCAGTTTATATGTTCACCAAGCATTACCATTTACCTCTCTTCTCTAAATCCAGAGCAGGCTTTGCCACTGCTGTCCTGCAGGGCCTTATAGCTGCTCCTAATGCTGTATAATTCCATCCTCCCAACCATAGCTTTGGGATTCTACCCAAATTTTATGACTGCAACAGTGAAACACAAAGAACATAGTACAGTTGTGTACACTTACCATAAATGTAGATGTTCGAGTGTATTCACTGTTGCAGTCCCGGTTAGCCCCTACTTTTCTCTTTTTATACCTCTTCTTTCTGTTACTATGCTCAAAAGCCTTTTTGGTGTATTTGCTTTTATTTGGAGGTATATTTTTTGTGTTCTAAATTACATGTGTATATATATATATATATATATATATATATATATATATATATATATATATTGCTCCCCATTTGAGGAGCACCTGACATCTGGGGCAAGAAAACCTGATGAAAATGGCGTCGGCTGCATGTTTTATACCCCTGACGACCTGATATCGTGGAAGAAGGGACAGCAACCGACGCAGGACCCAAGACTTTGTTAATCAGGCCGACTGAGGGCAACCTGCCAGCAGATTACCCAAATGTAATGACTGCAACAGTGAATACACTCAAACATCTACATTTATGGTAAGTGTACACAACTGTACTTTTCCTTTCATCCCAGGTCTCTGCATTTGGCTGTTTCTAAGTAAACCATCTCATCTTGAATTTCTAAGGCTATTTCTTTTTGTTCTTTTCATGCTAAATGTCTTTCCTCATCAGTAAAGGTTCATTCTAACAGGTTCTGCCGATTTAAAAAAGGGTCTGTTGCCATGGATATGAACTTTCCCACTATCTTCATTAGCAGCTTGGTGAATATGGGCATTGCGACCAATGTAGAAATTGCCTCATGTTTACTGGCAACCAGTTAATTCCCAAACTTATAAGTGTGTGAAAGGTGTATGTCACTGGAGGCAAAGTTCTTGCATAAAAGCACTCTTAATGTCAATAAGGTTGTCAGTAGTACACACACTGCACCCATCACACACAATTCAAAGCAGATCCACATATGTTGAGACACTTGTGTGTAGCCTTCCTAAACTCTAAAGACCTCCTAGGTGAAGTACACACAACAAAACCACTCAGCAGTCCCAAATACACACTTTTAAAACAGCACCCACAGCAGTACATACAGCCACATCTCATGGAGCCTCTGCTTTTAGGCCCATAAGACAGTCCACCTCACAATCCAACATTCGTGTTGCTGGCAGCTCCATTGTGAGACGCACTGATGTCCTTGTCATCAGGCTGAGTAAGGAGAAAGTCATGGTCAGTTGCTTATCAAGGGCCAGGATCCACCATATTACACATGCACTCCGGGTCATTGGACCACAAGTACCAGTATGACACAGTCACAGTCCTTGTGAGTGTAAATGACCCAAGACATACCTGTCTAGACTGTATGAAGAGAGACATCATGGAGCTCTTAGAATTTGTCCCATACTGTTATGAGCCTAGCATTGATCAACATTTTACCTTCTTCAAGGATGCTGCCACAATGCAAACAAAAGATGACTGACTTTAATAATTTGCTTAGTTTCTGGTGTCATTTTAGCAGTATTTGTCAGCATGGAAGGAGATGGACAACTACTTTGCCAGGGATGGTCTGCACCTCTGCCCTGTAGGCTTTTGAATATTAGCTAAAACATTGTCCCCCACTGTAGTGCCTTTTTTAGGCAATGCCAAACTGAAGGTAATTCCGGCATCGCAAATCAAAGCCAAGAAAGCCTGAAGCTGTTACTGCTCAATGCTAGGAGTCTAAACAAAAAAATTCCATTTCCTAGCAGCTCTCTTCACCCTAGAAAATACTGACATCTGATCAGTCACTGGCACATGACTTAAAGCCTCAGAGAGCACACCAACATTGCAAGGTTGTAATGCCTTCCACACATTTAGACCAACTACTACATAGACAAAGATAAAAGGTGGAGGTGTCTCAATTTACATCAGGTATAAATATACCTCAAGGCTGGTCAAACTGACAGTCCACTTAAGGCTTCTCCTTGTTCAAATCACCATAGGCAAAATCCCGTACCACTTCCTTGCAAGCTGTAGGTTACAGTCCTATGACCAGGAAACCCATAAGTATTTAAACTTATTGGAAACGCTCACCATCCAATCCTCCAGTACCATATTCATGGGTGACTTTAATTACCCCACTATTAACTGGGAATCGAATAAAATGCCAAATATACAGGCACAGAGATTCCCGGATTTTTTAAACACAAACTTCATGGACCAGGTTAACAGTACACTGACTGGGAGTGCAACCATACTGGATCTGTTCTTCACTAATATGAGAGAGTGCTGCATACTCCCTAGTGTAATATTTTTTTCTGGTAAGGTCAGACCATAAAATTGTCAACTTTAAAGTAAAAATAAAACTTGGAAACCCAGCTGACCTTAGAATATTGTGGAACTGCTCTAAGGCTAACTTCCTACTATTAATAACATGGCAAAATTTCAAGCTCCTGTAAACCCCGAGAACACTGTTGCCTATGCGGAACTATTCACAGAAACCCTCTACAAGCATGGGTAATAGCTGCATAGAGGCAGTTGTTCCCACCAGCAAGAAGTACAGAACTGACTCAAAAACCAAGCCACCCAGGTGGAATCACATCATCAGTAGGCTGTATAACAGAAGGAAAAAAAATGGCAAAAATTAGGAGGTGCAGCACCCAGCAGGATCAAAGAGGGCAAATAGTCTACCAAAGCCAAATTTGAGGTAAATTTGACCTCCCAGGCCAAGGACAGCCACAAGGCATTATTTAGATATGTCCGCAGCCTCAAAGGCAATACATAACTGTGTGTTGAGTTGTTTAAGGGAACCATCTATGCTGAGCAAAAAGATGTAGCAAACCTACTGGCTGATAAATTAATTTCCAACTTTACTGCTGTCTCCACTCTCTCTAAGGCTGAGAACACTGCATCAGTGGGCCCATACAATATTCCAGGACACCTTCTAAATAACATGAAACATGACCTGTCAGGCTGTCTGAAATAGCTATTTAACTGTAGCCTCCAAACAAGTTTCGTGCCTCATAAACAGGGTACAGCAACAGTCATCCCGCTGCACAAAGCCGACTACAGACCCATAAGTCTCATTAGTTTCGTATGAAAAGCCCATGGAAGTGATCAGTAATGATATAGGACACCTCCAGACATTGGAGCAAACCCAGTTTGGTTTAGTCAAGCGCAGATCATGCCTACTCAACCTGGTGGACTTCTTGGTGAAAGGTCACCAAAGCAGTGGATGAGGGTATAATGGTTCACACTGCCTATCTTGACCTGGTGAAGGCATTGGACAGAATACCTCACTCAGGCATTGTTGACAAACTTAAGACAACTAACTTAAGAGAATAGGTAAAAACCCTTATGTCACCCAGTGGATAGCCAGCTGGCTCGCAGACAGGACTCGCGAAGAATTAGGGAGTCCACCTCTAGAAAGAGCCCAGTCACAAGCAGAGTCCTTCAGGGATTGGTCCTAGGACCATTGTTTTTTGGCATTTAATTTTGCTTTTTGCATTTACTACTTTGAAGTCCAGGTCAAGGTCAGTGGCCTCTGGCTGACTAAATTTGCAGATGATTGCAAATTAGGAGCGGTCATTGAATTCCTACAGGTTTGTGAGGGGAGATCTATGCCTGGCATACAAGGCTTTGTCAGACTCCACTCTGATGGACATCCTGCATATCTGCAAGATGAACAGCATCAGAATTACCTGTTCTAAAAACTTAAACCTTGCTTGTGATATAAACAGAGCCTGCTGGAGAGAAAGGTATGTATCCCCAAGACTACGCATTCTCTGGAGCTGGCCCCCCATCCATGTGAAGCAGAGTTCCTCCCTAACCCAATTCAAGTGAACTTGGACAGTTGGATGGGGAACATGAAATTCATCCCTAGTTTGGCACCTATGTCTGTAAAGGGCACATATAGCCTGTAAATGGTTCATCACCCAAGCCCCTGCTTACACTTTATCAAGGGTACGAGAACTTGTCAGAGATTTGGGATGCATGACTAGGCTTAAAAAGACCTTTGTAGTCATTGGCCTAGTAAGCACTTAATGAATTTAAGTCTGTATGCACAATCTCTTCAGAAGTAAAATCATCTGAATAATTTGACATTAAAAACAACTATTACAAATGCATATTTTGCTTTTGGCAAACAGATTGGCATTTCATTGCTTTCTCTACAAATTCAGTGCCTGCAGCCCTTGACCACCAAAAAGCTTGCATTGCATTAGAAATTGGTGTGCTGATGATATTGCCATAACATTTCCTGAACAAGATCAGCTATGCAATAGGGAGTGGCTGTCATATCAACTGCAAATTCAGTTACTAAGCATGAAATTCCAAAGACCATTAAGAAGTCTAGTCCAAATTTCCAGTTTCCCCAAAGTATTGCCTGATCATTTTCCTACTATCTAACCTTGCAAGCCGTTTAAAGATGAAAATATTCAAATTATGCAGCCATGGCACAGAAGGCAGCTCATTAACAAGTCATAGCTATCTGAAGTTGTTTTTTTATTTGATCTTCAACTTGGGGGCTCGGATCCAGCATGCATCCAACTCTGACGTATACTCCAGCATCAGATCCGATGTCCAAGCTTCTTTCCTACCCATAATGCCCTATTCTCCCTCCTCTCGTCGGATCTCATTTGCCACTTGATTTAAACAACATGAATTTCCACTATTCCAAGCTCCTTTGTGCATAGGTGTCTTTTTTGGGGATTTCACTCTTCTTTTTCTTCTGGTTCTCTGTTTCTACCCCACCTTCTTCTGTCCACATCTCGACATTGGTCTTTTTTTTAAGCCCCTTTTTCCTTTCCATTCTACCGTGTGTGTGCACATGCGTGTTTGGGCCTTCCTTACCATGGCTGACACCCCTAAGCCGGGGTTTAGGAAGTGTGCTGAGTGTGGACATAAGCTACCACCCTCCGATGCCCACACTGTGTGTTGTATGTTTGCGAGTAACCCATTTGCATTCCTCCTGTTAGATCTGTGTGAGCTTCAACCCCTGCCTGTTGATCGACAGGAGGGACAAACTTATTCTAAAGGGCTTTCTCCCACCTCCTGCAGAGGCCTCTTCTTCCTCTGCCCTGGCTTCTGGGACTCAGCCTCCTGCTAGGAAGTCCAGGGACGGAGAGAAGGCCTGTATTAAAGAGTGGGATTAAACTAGGAAGAGGTCTCCACTCAGATCCAAGCCAGAGTTCTCCTCAGCTCTGATCTCCATGCTTCTCCCCAGTGCCTGAGACCTCTCCAGCTCAGTCCCCAGCCCCTACCGCTCCTAGGCACCATTCTAGGCCGGGTTTGGTCAACTCTTCAGTCTGGTCCACTCGGAGTCTATCCGAAACCGAAGTGGGACAGGATGATGAAATTCCTTCTGACACAGATTCAGCTGGGATTCTTGCCTGCTCCATCCCCCACCAGGAGCATGCAGTCCCCCTTCCTCTCTCTCTCTTTCTCCAATCTGACCTTTGGTTTCAGAGTCCTTGGGTCCAAGATTCCCGAGTGTTAAGGGATCGGCGCCAATGGTCCCAGGTATCTCGAACCCAACTGTTTCCTTCAGTAGCTCAGCTCTGATGTTTTCAATGCGGACCGACCCGGAACTGTAGCCTGGTGTCAGATCCGAGTTGATGGTGTCAACTTCGAGACTTTCAAGGTCATCCCTTCCCCTTCGGGTCTCAACGCCGAGAAGTTTGGCTCCGGCTCCCCTCTCAGTGCTGAGGGGGGCTGTTCTGGCCTCTGCCCTGGCCATTCCCCCTTTGGGAGTCTGCTCGCCTTCGGTGTTTGAAGTGGTGGAGAGGTTCCTCTCTGCTCCTTCAAGAGCTTTGACACTCTCGTCCTCTGATTCTGCCTTGGCTCCCTCTCTTTCTGGACCGCAGTCTTCCATCCTGCCCCCTCAGGGACAGCCTGCTGCCAGTTTGCCCCAGGAGGTTCCGATCCAGGAATTTCCCGAAGCTTCTGAATCTTCCCTGGAGTTTCCCCCCTCGGAGCCCCCTCTGAAGCATACATGTAAGAGGAGGCACTTAGACTCCCCGCCGGAGTCTCTCACTGACTATACTGACTGACTTGGAGGAAGAGGAGGCCTTCCCTCGATCATTCCCGGAGGATATCACCTTTGAGGACATTAAGGAGATCCTTTGTCAATGCAGTGGGTGGTCTATCCTCGAGCCCAACTCTGACGAGTCTGTATTTCTGGAGGCATTTGGCACAGGACTTTGTACCTCCTGGGTGTCCCCCCGTGGATCCTTTAGTGGATTTCGTTTTCACTAGGGCATGGAAGGAATGCGACATGGTTAAGCCCATCCTCAGGCGCCCGGACAAGGTTCTTGGCTCCCACTCAGATATGCCCCATTGGTCCAAGGGGTCCCCAGTCGATGCCATGGTAGTTGAGGTAGCCACTAAGGAGGAGCTGGCTCAGTAAAGCTCCTTGGTCCACCCTCCAGACGTGGAGTCTTGGGCGATGGATCGTTTTGGGAAGCGGACCTATGCTTCAACCACCTTTGCCTTACGTGTGTTGATTTATTTGGCACACGTAATCAGACTGCAGAGGGACCTTGTCAAGGAAGGTTGCAGAGTGTGCCCCAGGGTCCATATCGGCAGAGGAGAATAAGCATTAGGTGGCACACCTCGCTCCAGCTTTGTGCCTTTTTGGAGCCCTTCAAGGCGTATTTCACGAACGCTCCATATGACTACTCCACCTTGTTTGGAAAAACGGTTCATGACACAATAATCCAGAGCGAGAAGGATGGAAAGGCCTTGTCTGCCGTCGGGATCCACTTCTCCACTCCACAAAGATCCTCTTCAAGGAATCAGCGTGAGGTCAAGAAACTGTGATTTCATAAGTCTCAGGATTCTTCCCAAGACGCACAAGCTTCATCTTCCCCCAGGGGCAGAGGGGGATATGATAGATGCCGCCTTCTTGGCAGATGGGGTCCAAAGAACCAAGGCCCTCGGGATTCCTTCCCGGAAAGACCCTTCCAGCAATCCTGAGGGATTGCCCAACTGCTAGTCTTTGGAGGCAGTTGGGGGACGTCTATCACTGCACCAAACAGCCTTGGGAGTCCATTACAAATGATTGTTGGGTACTCCAGATCATATCCATAGGTTACTCAATCCCCTTTCTTCATCCCCTGTTCCACCCAGTCATCTCCCAGATGTTCCAGCTGGTCAGCGGGAGGAGGCAGCCATAGAAATTGCCAGGCTGCTTGCAAAACAAGTCATTCAGCTCATCCCCCCCAGACCAGTCTGGATCAGGCATTTATTCCAGGTTCTTTTTCGTGCTGAAGAAAATAGGACACTTAAGACCCATTCTGGATCTTTCAACCCTGAACCTGCCCATTGCCAAGACAAAGTTTCGGATGGTCACCCTTTAGTCCATTCTGCCCTTCCTGCAGATGAACGACTGGATGTGCTCAGTAGAACTCCAGGAAGCATACTATCATGTCAATTTGGACAGACTGTATCTGAGGTTCCTCCGCTTTTGGCTGGGAGCCAATCATTTTCAGTTCAGAGTGCTCCCATTTGGTCTCACCACTGCCCCTGGGTGTTTACCAAAGTGATGGCGGTAGTGGCGGCTTACCTGCGGCTGCAGGTTTTTAAGGTCTTTCCCTTCCTGTACGATTGGCTCCTCTCCCCTTCCTCCAGGTATCAGCTGACTCAGGCCAGGGATTATCTTCTTCATATAGCTGAGTCCGTGGGTATTACCATAAATCTCAAGTCTCAACTAGCACCAGTTCAGGTGTTGGATTTCATAGGTGCTTGACTAGACACTATACAGGGCAAGTTATTTCTGTCTTCAGACAGAATGCTATCACTTCATCATCATGTGCAGTACATTCTTCAAGCCCAGTTTCCCCCTGCAGACTTGGTTCTTCGAGAGTTGGGGTCTATGATGGCCACAGTCACCCTAGTTCCAACTGCGTGCCTCCATATGAGGGTCCTGCAATGGAGCTTAGTTGTTCAGTGGTCCTTACTCGACCTTACCTTGTCACATCCTGTTTGACTGTGTCATGTTTGCAGAGAGACCCTTCTTTGGTGGTTCCAATCCCCGGACCTCCTCCTGGGTCACCCATTTGTTCTTCCCTCTCCCGTGATCATGGATGCTTCCCTGCTGGGGGGCATTGCTTGGGAAGGACAGTCCAAGGCATATGGTCTCTTCTGGACACCAGTCTGCATATCGGTGAGCGGTGTTTTTGGTGTTACAAGCTGTCCATGCCTTTCCTCCTCCAGTGACTATTGCCATACAGAAGGACAATATCTCAGTAGTCTGGTACATCAACAAACGGGGGAACCAGGTCTTATCCCCTTTGCCGCGAGGCCATGAGATTGTGGGGAGTGGGTAATCTCCACTGGCTGTTTTCTGGTGGCAAAGCACATTCTGGGAAAGTCCCACATCCTAGTGGACAGGCTCAGCCAATCTGTTCTGATGCCTTACAAGTGGTCTCTGAATCAGTCAGTAGCGGACAAGATCTTTCTAAAGTGGGGTCAACCTTGCTGCAGTCTCTTCGCCTCTTCTTCCAACATGAAGTGCACTGAGTATTTTGCTCTGATCCCCCCACTGGGGGAGTCCCCCAGAAACACTCTAGTCCATGCTTGGCCCTCCGGTCTACTATGTGTATCCTTTGCTTCCTCTAATTCCCAGGTTTATTCAGAAAGCTATGGTCTCTGTGGTCTCATATAGTGTGTCCTCCCTGGACTCTAGATCCAGTTCCGGATTTGATTTCGCATCCAGGGGTTCCTCACCCGGATTTAGTCAACCTGAAGCTCACTGCTTGGCTGCTGCAATTTCCATGATAGCCAGGACTCCCGGGCTTTCTTCTCCGGTTAAGAAGATCCTGATTGCGGCTCATAAAAATTCTACCAGGAAGATCTACTCTAGCAAATGGAAGCATTTTTCGATCTGGGCTTTTCAGCATGAGGTGGATCCCTTTACAGTGCCAGTCTCAGCCATTTTGGATTTTTTGGCGGACATTTTTAATCATGGTGCTTGTTTCTCTGCTGTTAAGGTCCAGTTGGCAGCGAATTCCAATTTCCATGTGGGCAAATGTTTGGCCTCCTTAACTTCGTCTAAACTCTGTAAGGCTTTTCTGAAAGGTACCTTTCTTCTTAGTCCTTCTGTTAAGGACCCCACACCCCCCTTGGGACCTTACCTTCATTCTGCAGGCTTTGGATTCTCCCCATTCGAGTCAGCTGCCTCATTTTATTTGCAGCTTTTATTGTGGAAGACAGCCTTTTTGGTGACAATTACCTCGGCCAAGGTGGTTTCTGAGCTTCAGACTTTATCTATTAAGCCTTTTTATCTAGTCTTTCATAAAGAGAGGGTGTTCCTGCGAACTAGTCCATCTTTCTTGCCGAAGGTGGCTTCAGAATATAATATTAACCAGGTCATTAATTTGCCAGTCTTCTTTCTAAATTCCCAAAATAAAGGAGTACAAATTGCACTTACTAGATGTGCACAGGCAGCTGCGTTTCTGTATGCATAGAACCAAAAGCTTACTTAAGTCAGATCAGCTTTTTTGTCTCCTTTTCTAAATCTTACTTGGGTAAGCCTGTTTCTAAGGTTACTGTTGCTGGCTGGATTTCAGAGTGTATTTATTTGGCCAATCGAGCCAAAGGTTTGTCTCCACCAAGACATATCTGGGCACATTCCACAAGATCAATCTCTACTTCTGAGGCTTTTTGGTCTAGGGTTTCTCTTGATGATATCTGTTCTGCTGCGACCTGGGCTTTGTTGCACACTTTTATCTCTCATTATAAATTGGACTTTCTTTCCAGGAGCAGGGCATCTTTTGGCTCACCTGTGCTCTGGAATATCCTTCCATGAGGACCTCCCAGGTTTTTGTTGGTAGCTAGAGTCCTCAGGTTGAAGATCAAATGAAAACAACATCTTCAGATAAACAAGTTATGCACTTACCATAACGTTTCATCTGAGTTGTTGTTTTTCTTTTGTGTTCAACCGTCCCTCACTCCATCCCCCTGCTTTGTTTGGGCTATGTAGTTGACTGGACTGAAGAAACATATAGCCCCTTTTGTCCTGGCTAGCTCTCAGTATGTGGGCCTTTAGATAGTTGTAAACCAAAGTAAGGCAAAAACGAGGTGATTAAAACCAAACAAGGAAGCAGAAAACTACCTCTCAACGTGAAACAATAAAGCCTCGGAGGGAATTAATGCAGCAAAACACTTTTATTGAAGTATAAAAAACATCAACGTAGTTAAAAATCCATTTTCGTTTCAACAACTTCGTCAGATGTGGGCTGAAGCATAACTCATCACGTTAAATACTCAAAAATAAATGACGTCATAAATTCTCCGATGAAGAGCCGTTAAAATTCAGTCAAATGTTTTCCATCAGTCCTTTTGTAACACAGAATCGAAACCTGACACAACCCAGCCTTGCGACGCAGCCTTTGCTGCCTACTTGCATGGGCTTCCTGATTCAAAGCCTGCTGAGCTGCAGCATGGACATCAATTAAAAATTCCTAACACTGAATGTGTGACAAACCCTTTCAATATGGAACTCTGAGGAACATGAATATTTTAAGACCCCAAATGAGGTAGGTACAAATTCCTGTATACTACTACTTCTTTTGGCTTTTCCCCGTTAGGGGTCGCCACAGCGGATCATCTGTCTGTTCATGATTGGCAGTGTAGTTTTACATTGTCGAGTTGCCAGCCTGGCACCCAACCTTCCACAGAAGGTGCACACACTCTCACCTTGGGTCAATTTAGTGTGTCCAATCCACCTACTGCATGTCTTTGGGATGTGGGAGGAAACCGAAGCACCTGGAGGAAACCCACGCGACCACAGGGAGGACATGCAGACTCCGCACAGAAGGCACCCCAGCCGAGAATCGAACTGGAGAACTTCTTGCTGTGAGGCGACAATGCTAACCGCTGCACCACCGTGGCTGCCCCAAGGTAAAATTCCTGTATACGCTCCTCTTAATACCTCTCACTTGTACCTACCTCACTTGGGGTCTTAAAATATTCATGTTCCTCAGAGTTCCACATTGAAAGGGTTTGACACACATTCAGTGTTAGGAAATTTTAATTGATGTCCATGCTGCAGCTCAGCAGGCTGTGAATCAGGAAGCCCACGCAAGTAGGCTGCAAAGGCTGCGTCGCAAGGCTGGGTTGTGTCAGGTTTCGATTCTGTGTTACAAAAGGTCTGATGGAAAACATTTGACTGAATTTTAACGGCTCTTCATCGGATAATTAATTTGACGTCATTTATTTTTGAGCATTTAACATGATGATTTATGCTTCAGCCCACATCTGACGATGTTGTTGAAATGAAAACGGATTTTTAACTACGTTAATGGTGTTTTTTTATACTTCAATAAAAGTGTTTTGCTGCATTAATTCCCTCCGAGGCTTTATTGTTTAACGTTGCGAGGTAGTTTTCTGCTTTAGATAGTTGTGCCAAGTTTTATAGGCATATTGACTATATAAGGTCGGTGCTGTTCTGTAACAAACTCGATCTAAGGGGAGGAGAGACAGTAGGGCATTATGAGGAGGAGCTGGACTTCAGATCCAATGCTGGAGTATATGGCCAAGTCTGATCTGTGCCAGATCAGTGTCCTCCAGGCCCCTCAGGTTGAAGGCAAATGAAAAGCAACAACTCAGATGGAACGTTATGGTAAGTGCATAACTTACTCTGTTTCGTGGTTAGTGCAGAGCACTAAAAGTAACAGTTTTTAACTAATTGCAGAAGTCCTTTAGAATCTGATGATGTGGCAAAGACTATATTGTATTAATATACAACAGTGAGTGTGTAATAGATATTGAAGTTCAGATGGTTCTGATCACTCCAAATAATGTAGATTATATGACCTGAGAAATGTCAACCCCTTCACCCTTGCTGGAGGCTGAAAAGAAGGTGCTGCAAAAATATATTACTAATATAAAACATGTTTAGACTAATATTACACAATCCAGGCCTATTAGTTATTCCATTCATTCATTGGTATTGCAGTAAATGAAACACAACTAAAAGGCACTGTAGATGTTGACAGCTTTTGCTCAGCAACCCACAAGTCATTCAAAAATTGGAAATATCAATGCATACAGCATACTGTTTTTTTGTGATTTTGTTTTTTTTGTTTTTGGTTTTTTTTTTTTTTGGGGAGTTGCTTGCTTGCAGGACATTATCTCACTTTAGATTACTATGTCTTTCCTTTCCTCAAGAATCTCTCTCTCACTCCCCCTGCTTGTAGTGGTAAGGAAAAGTATTGCCAAACAACGGAGGTAACCGCCACATTTCGAGGCATTTTTTTTTTTTTTTTTTTTTTTTTTTTTTTTTTTTTTTTTTTTTTAAGAAACTGCTGTCAGAGAGACCAGAGTAAAAGAAAACAGGATTTACCCCAAAATATTTAGCAACAATCGGACAAAAGTAAGATTTCTCATTGACTTATTACAACAGACCTTTGCTCTGCAAGTTGATTTATTTCAGTAATTAGTTGTACCTTGTATAACCAAGGAATATTTATTGTATTGATTTTACATATTATTGAAGTGTTAACACTTGTATCTCCTAATTTTCAGTCTTTGTATATATTGTAAATAGTTTTAGTTCTTATTCCTGCAGGTTTACATTAACATTTTGTTATAGTAATTGCATATTTGTTGTTTGTGTAAGAGAAGTAATAACTTTTTTTAGGAAAGACATGGCTATCTCCTCTGACATTCTGTAAGGTCTGACCCACCCGAGTGGCTGATAATGCCATATTCTTGCAGCATACACCTCCAGAGGCAGACCCAGATCATGGGCAAATGGTGTACTATGTAGGTTAATGAACCAGGTCCCCTGCTAGTCATAATAATATCCCATTTCATTTGCTGTCTTTCCTCAATTACCGTATTTCTTCTTTACTTTTACAATTATCACAGAAATTGAAATTTAGATTTCATTTAAAACTTTTATTTAAAATTTTACAGCCAAAACACTTGTAACCATTTTGTAAATTAAACACGCTCGCATTAAAAACTGACTTAGTATGAGAAACAGTAAACTTCTCTACCCTTGAAACTCACATTTAGTGAAAATGTATATCTCAGTGCATTAAACTACAAGAGACATGCTGGGAATTGTAGTCATATTATAATGTTGCATATAGAGAGGCACTAATGTGTGAAGGGTGCACGAATCTGCATTTACTAACAGCCTTTGATAATCCACTGCACACAAGTGTCCCCTTTTATGAACAGCCTAGGAGTACTGTCTGATTAAGTAACTTTGTCAGAGTAGTGCAGAAGAAAAAGGCAGGGGGAATCAAACGCCGTGCTACACAAAGCAGCTGTTTAACAACTCATAGCCTTAGTCATCTGCAGTAAGCACCAGCCAAACTGCTGTAGTCCAAGCATAATGCGTTTCACTTGTGCCTGCAAAAAACAAGCTAAATTAAAAATGTGTTCATAGAAGTCATAGCCTGCATGCTGTTCAATTTATTCACTCCTAAATAATAAACACTGTCAGCGTTCAGCAAAACATGCAAACCAAGGATCATACCCAAAGAACATCTCATATGATCAATCTCCTGTTTACTGCAGTCATTTTCATTCCTTTACACCATAACTACTGTGCTTCATAGGTAGGTACTAGGCTTGCAGTCCAGGGGGACCACTGAGGAGCCTAGCCTGAATTTCCAGTTGCCTGGTTAAGTGACTTGCTCAAGGTAACACAATAGGTAGGTGGGAGATGAAGGGGTCAAATGCTGTACCAAAGAAACTACAGCTGACCGCCTTAACCCTCTGCACCAACTGCCAGGTTGAAAAAAAAAAAAAAGAGGGGAAGGATTCAAACCCTTTGTTTAGGAATTCGTATGTTACCAGATGGGTAGCAAACTGGCTCCGTGATAGAACCCAGCTAGTCAACATAGAGGAAGCCACCTCCAGCAGTAGAACGTTAATGAGTGGTGTACCCCAGGGATCGGTCTTGGAGAGACTGTTGTTTGGGATGTACTTTTCTGGGGTGCAGGCCAAAACCAGTGGGCTATTGCTGGCCAAGTTTGGAGATGACTGCAAGCTGGATGCTGTCATCAGCTCCCTTAGTGATTGTGGACAGCCTCCAAGAGGGTCTCACCCAAACAATTGACTGGTGTCATAAGTATGGCCTCAAACTGAATGCTAAAAAATGCATCATCATCCCTTTTGGTGGGAGAGTGACATCCCCCACAAATTATCACATTAATAACAAGGTCCTAAACACGCATTCAGTTGTGAGGGACATGGGCACCCAGGTTGATAGCAAACTGAATTTTGACCATCATATTGCCTCCTTTGTATGGAAAGCTTTCTACATGGCCCACCTTATTAGGAAGGGTATCTCATTCATGGACAAGGAGGTCATAACGTCCCTGTATTCTTCCTTTATAAGACCCGTTATTGAGTACAAAGCCCCTTTCGGCGTGTACCTCACAAAGCACATGCAGCAGCAGGAGAGACCACAGAGGTTCCTCACCAAGGAGAATCCAGGACCTCAAACATTTTACCCTACACAGATAGGCTATAAGCCCTGTCCCTCTACTCAGTCTCATACAGACTGCTCAGAGGTGACCTCTGGCATAAAAAACAATTTCAGACCCCACCTTGATGCGACTGCTGCATATCCACAAGTCAAGCTCCATTCAAGTAACCCACACGTTCGACCTCAACCTGGTCTGTGACATCAGTAGGACTTGTTGGCGGGACAGGTTTGTGTCCCAGAGGCCCCCTTTCTGTGGACTAGACTCTTTCTCCACATCAGAGTGCCTCATTAACCTTTTTTAAGCGCAACCTGGATAACTGGATGGGGAATAGAAAATGCATCCCTGGGATTCCACCTGTTTCCCTGCTGGACATGGGCATCGGGTGCTGACTTGTCCGAACATGGGTGAAATTCTTGGTAGGCTTGTAAGGGCCTCAGGGCCAATAGCCTGATAACTTCCTATGATCCTATTAAACAGCAGCATAAACCCACTACACCTGTTTCTTAAGGTACAAGACAAATAGCAGGATGTAGGAACCAAGTATTTATATAGACACACACAGATGTGTGACTTTCAATTGCAGCTTCTCAAAGTCTGCAAATGGAGGTGAAATGGTTCAAACTCTGTACTTCTGATATTGCACAGCCTTAAGTGCCAGACATCCTCAAATCACTTAAAGCATTAACAGAACTATGTGCTGAATGATCATGTAGTTTCTGAGCAATAAAAAAATATAAAACTCTAACGACTGGCACTGTTGACTGATTGTAAACCTAAGTGACTGTTAACCTTCAGTGAATTATCAGAAAAATGAAGTGTGCAAACATCTGGCAGTTGGCGCAGAGGATAGGGGCTCTAAGGTCTTTATGAACTGATTCTTGTAGTCAGGGATGCAGGGTTTGATTGCCTTCATCTGTATAGCATGTGACTCTGAGCAAGCCACTTAACTAGACAGTGCTTCTGATGTAAAATAAATCTGTTTTAACAATTAGAAGAACTCAGACTTTCTAATGACTGACATTGCTGACTACCTTGATCACATGGAAAATGCTGCACATGCACATATTCACATGCATGTGTGTGTACTACACTGATACTTCCTGTGGAAAGTACAGGGGAGCTCTGCTACCACTGGCTGCACTGTGAGATTGTGGAACCTATGCTTCCTCTTCCTGTGCTGGTTGTACATTGGTAAAGAGAGAGCCTTTTTTATTTCATAGATCACACTACAGCTGCAAATAAGTTAAAATTAAATTGTTTTGTTGGCTGCCCCCCCCCCCCCCCAAGCTGCGGTCCCTAGGCAGCTGTACATTTTGACCCTTATAATCTACCACTGCTCCTTAGGGGTGATCATAGGGTCACTCATAGGGCTGTAAGGGATCCAGTAGTTCAAGAACACCTATTCTTCCATAAGTTAACACAGGGGCCCGAAATCAAAATCTACTGCAGTATATAAGTAAGACAAGGAGAAGGGGTAAATTTGTCACACAGCACCTGTCCCTACACTTGAACAGAATCTGTCTCCACGTTAAGTAGTGTTACACACTGCCTGCCTTTAAAAAGGAGCTGGAAAACTGGATGGGTATTCATACTGTATGACTAGCCTGGCCCTCCTTGAAAAGGGAAACAAGACCTAAGGGTTGGTTACTGGCAGGGTGGAAATGGACTCGTGGCTCAGTTGTGTTGCAACTCTTATTATCCTATAATCCTATAGCGGTTATTATTTTGTCATGATAGTGTAGTCTGAGTGACCCAAATGCAGTCCCTCCACTATGTGAAATGTATAATCTACCTGTGATGCTGCTTTTGGTGTAGTTACTATACATTCATATGATTTTAAAAGAGTTTTTTTATCATTTAAAAATATATTATTTAGAAAATAAATTTTTAACTGAGACCATGGAAGAACTTACATTTCTGTTTTTTTCCTTACAATTCATACTAATGTGGTTTAGTAAGGACAGCTTTAAGTTGTCTGGCATGTGTATATGAGTGAAAGAGGAAGCACATTTACAGTAACCTGTGCAGGTTAAGTGTGCTTTTTACTATTAAAAGTCTTAAGTGTTTTGCATGGTGCTTGGAAACTGAGAACTCAGACTGAAGATGAAGCTGGATTAGGTGCCCAGATGTGAAAGATTGCATTATTTCTAATAAAAATTGATTTTCAATTACCAAAAAAAAAAATGCTTTACCACTTGTCTACCACTTATCCAAGAATTATTTGAGTTGCTTCAGTAGGCTACTGATTTCTGGTATACTGTGTATACTGTAGGCTACACACTGCTAGCATATATTTTGATGTCCTTCCATACACTGCTGCAGTATTCTTAATACACAGGATATAGCCCGCAAGGTGACCTGATGTCCAGCCAGTATACCAAAGCCTGTAGGTTGCTGTAGAGTACGCGGTATGTCACTAATGTGCTGTTCATATAGTGTTGGGCATAAAAGGAATGTCCAAATATATCTCCTCGGAACTTGTTTGCTGCTAGTCTGAGCACCACCCTTTGGTTGTCTATCTAATTTCTCAAGTATTCATTGTGTTGCCCTGGTGTACCTTGGATTAGATAAGTGCCAAAGATTAGCCGTGTTGGGGTTTTTCCTTGTTTTTGGTTGCTTTCTGTATATCTGTGGTTAATGTCATCCAGAAGGGGAAAATACAGTTGCGGGAGACAAATTCCCCATAAGGGCTACCACAAGCAATGTTTGTTTTGCTTGGGGGCCACTCACGACCATACATCTTGCAGTGTTTGTCAGGCCTTTATTCCTAAAATGCTCAGAAGTCGGCTTTCTTCCTTCAAAATTAGTCTAGAGAATCAGCATCTTAAATGCATAGCTCAGGGCTCAATGGGAGATGCTTCTAGGCCAGAAGTACAGCTGCCAAAGAAGAGGAAGGCCAGCTGCGCCCCCCCCTTATCGGACATTTCTAATGCAGGCCCAGACATTCGCTGAGTTCCGTAGTCTGATTTTTCTGCTGTGTCTTGTTCAGAGACCGATATGGATTCAGCTGCTTGCATGTCCTCTGAAGTCTTGCAGGTGTTCTTTCACGAACGTCCAGGGGGAACCACAGCTTATGATTATGAAAGGGCCTAGGAGTATTCCACAGATCATAGTGAGGGAGGAAATGCTGACTACAATTGTGGAGTACAGGCCTACGTCTGGGCCTTCTACCTTTCATAAGGCAGACGTCAGTTTAAAAAAGAAACAGAAAACAAAGCATGTGAAGTTGTTCTATCTCGCCATTCATTCTTTACTAATGGATTCGGAGCCGATCCCTCGGCTCTGTGTCTGCACCTACTGCAAAGCTCCAGGATTTCAAGTAGCTAGAGGCCAAGTCCCTATCCCATGATGTACCTCGAGTTACCCCAGATCTAGTTTGCCGCTGCAACTGATCGGAGGTTCCTGATAGCTCGGGCCAGTAAAACGTTAAATGCTTTTCTATTTCATAAAGAAAAATTGTTTATTCAGTGACTTTTTGTTAGAATAGCATTGTGTGATTACTTAGAGTGAACTTGTTAAAATTCTGTGTGTGTGTGCTTGTTAGCCTTAGTTTAAAAGTCTTGAGTGTGTGTCTGTGTGCTTATAGTTAGCCTGTTCTTTATTAGAAGACTAATTTATATTGCTGTTGTTGGGTGTGTCCATTTCTGTCATGGCTGATGAACAAACACCTTAAGTCAGGTTTTAAAAAATGCCCTAAATGTGGGCAGAAGATTTCTGTTACTGACTGCCATGTGAATTGTGTCTACTGCTTGGGTGCCTTGCACTTACAAAAAACATGTTCTATATGCCATCCTTTTTCCTCTAGAGTCCTCCAAGAGAGAAAAAGAAAGCTTATTGACAGGGAATTGTTGAAACCCTTCCAGGAGGCTTTGACTGACCAGGATGGATCTAGTAAGTCCTCAAAGTCCTCCATGACTTTGTGGATTCAAAAAAATCAAGAGAGTCTGTGACATCGGTTCCACAGGTCTTGGAGCTGACTGTCTCTTCTTTTCGGAGCCAGTCCCCGGTTTTGGAACCGGTATCCGAAATTCCTAAATCACCACTACTCCAGTCGCTACCTTCAGTCCGATCATCTCGGTCTTCTGTTAGCCTATCTGATTTAGATGTGGATCGGTTGGTGCAGAAGCTTCTACTGGCACCGGCCTTTGCCAAATTATTGGGTCTGACCCAGGTGGCTTTGGAGCTGAAGACCCATATACCAGCTATATCTCTTCCTCCTCCAAGCCATACCAGTCCTTCGGAGCTGGAGAAGTCAGACTTGCTGATTGTGGAGCCTTCGGAGCCGACGGCTGCTCCAGTGTCTTTGGCTCAGTTCACTCTGATGTCCTCGGCGCCACTCGAGGACTCTAGGAGCCGACACTCTGGTTGGGTCCAGGGAGGATAGTCGAACTGACTTGTTGGTTCTGACTTTGCTTCTCGGGGCTTTGGTTCGGATGAGCTCGGCTGCTACCTTGGGCTCGGAGCCCACTGTGTTGATGCTGGGGGTATTGACAGTTTCCTCGGATCCATCGGTCCCTTCACATCGGAGCAGAGGTGCCTTCGAAGCCATGAGGAGAGTTATATCTGCCAAGACACCCTCAACTTCGGGTCCAGCTTCTTCATCCCCTAAAGCTCCCATGTCTGCTTCTGCCTCACGGATCCTTGCTAAGCGCAGAGACTCAGAGCCTCAGGAAGCCCCATTGGGTGGCCCATGCTCTTCCGAGACCTCCCCAGAAGCTCCCACTGAAGTTCCCAGGAAGAGTGTGTGTAAGAGGAAACATTTGGACTCCCCTCAGGAGTCATTAACATCTGACACTGACTTGGATGAATCAGAAGGGTTCCCACTGTCCCCCTCTGAGGATATCTCATTTGCTGAGATATTGGAAATCCTTAGGCAGAGGGGTGACTGGCAGTCTACCAACCCTACTGAGGACAAGTTGGTCCTCCTGAAGGCTTTCGAGTCTCAGCCCTCCACCTCTTGGGTGTCTTCGCCCTTCGATGAGCTTATGCAGCTGATCTCACGAAGGGTATGGGAGTCCCCAGATACCATGGATCCTGTCCCTAGGAGGCCTGATAAGTTCATATCTGCCCCCTAGATAAATCCTTGAGCAAAGATGTACCAGTTGATGCCATGATGGTGGCAGCAGCTACCAAAAAGGAAATATCTGAAACCTCCTCGTCTATCCATCCTCCTAACAGAGACTCCAGGATCATGGATAGATATGGGAAGCGCCTGTTTAGTTCAGCGACTTTGGACTTTGTTCGCTTAACTATTTAACCCATTTTATGAGACTACAAAGAGATCTCCATAAAGAGCTGGGAGATGCTCTTCAGGGTACAGTAGCTGCAGGAGCAACAGACAGAGTTGCTGCCCAGCTTGCTACCCTCAATTCCATAATGAACTCGTCCATGCACCTCATTTCATATGCAGCTGATGGAATGAGTAGGGCAGCGGGTACAGGAGTTGCTCTTAGGAGACACTCCTGGATGCACTTGTGTTCCTTCGTGGAGCCCTTCAAGTCATCCTTCGTGAATACCTCCTTTGATGGCTCGTCCCTTTTTGGGCCCAAAGTCAAGGAAACTTTAAATAGGTGTGAGCAGGATGGAAAGACTCTGCCATCGGGGTCCGTTTTTCCACCCCTACCAGACCCTACACCAAGGGTTAAAGGGGAGTGAAAATGTCATTCCAAAAAGTCCAAGGAGCCTTTCAGGACACATCTGGCAAACCCCCCTCCAGAGGCAGAGGAGAGGGCAATAATGGAAGACGCCACCCTTGTGGCAGTGGGGGTCCGCAACACCAGTGCGACAGAGATCACTTCTTTGGGAAGCCCTACCAGCGCTCCTGAAAGGAGGCCCAACTGTCCTGCTCTGGAGGCATTTGGTCTCTTATCTTTGTATCCAGACGCCTGGCTCAAAATATCAAACGACAACTCTGTACAAAGCATCATTTCCAGAGGATACTTCATCACATTCGCCACACCCCCTCCACTGACAAGGAAAATCCTGGACGTTCCACCCAGTTACAGGGAACAAGCAACAGTAGAGATCCAGACATTGCTAAGAAAGAGTCATCCAACCAGTCCCAGCAGACCACATAGGGTCCGGAACTTACTCAAGATTATTTTTAGTTCCAAAAAAAGATAGGACTGTAGACCTATATTGGACCTCAGCAGACTAAACAAATCTGTAAAGAAAGAGACGTTTCGGATGGTCACACTTCAATCAATACTTCCCTTCATAGGGAAAGACAATTGGATGTGCTCGATAGATCTCCAGGATGCATACTACCATATAAAAATGGCCAGGTCATCTGCGCTTCCGACTGGGAGCCAATCATTACCAGTTTCGAGCCCTGTCCTTTGGTTTCACTACAGCCTCCAGAGTGTTCGCCAAATGCATGGCAGTGATCATGGTTCACCTGAGACGTTTAGGATTGCAGGTGTTTCCGTACCTAGACGATTGGCTCCTTACCGCCACCACCAGGCATCAACTCATTCAGGCCATGGAGTCCACTCTGTCACTCTGCAGTCAGCTGGGCATTGCAGTAAATTCAGAAAAATCTGCCTTGTCACCATCACACCATATCATCTTTATCGGAGCAGAACTGGACAACTACCACCACCATGCTAACTCTTCCAGTAGAAAGAGTCTTACTTCTCCGTCAGCATGTCTGCATTCTAATATCTAAAAACAAAGCACCAGCATTAGAAGTCCTGAAATTGTTGGATATGATGGCAGCAGTAATTCTAGCCATACCACTGGGTCGTATGCACATGTGGATACTACAATGGATGTTGTTCACTCAATGGTCTTACCAAGAGCTCCCTATGTCTCACATGATAATGATCACAAATTCCTGCAAAAAAGATCTTCAGTGGTGGTTGGCCTCACTTCATGTTACGATAGGATGCCCATTTGTCCTACCCCCTCCAGCGGCCACGGACATTTTCAGGGAAAGATAGCCCAAGGCACATGGACCGATCAAGAGAGACATCTGCATATCGATGTCCTAGAGATGAGAGCAGTACTTTTGGCATTGCAATACTTCCAGGACTCTCTTCCTCTGGGTACGAATGTGATTCAGATGGGCAACGTCAGTGGTCTGGTATTTGAACAAACAAGGAGGAACCAGATCATACCCCCTTTGTCACGAGGCCCTCAGAGTATTGGCTATATTTCCACCCAGCACTTTCTATTAGCAACGTACATCTGGGGGAAATCCAACATGATAGCAAACATGTTGAGCAGAGCAATTTTGTTGCCCCACTAGTGGTCCCTCAAGACAAATAGCGGACAAGATATTCCGCAGGTGAGGCCAGCCTTTCTGCAACCTTTTTGCCAGTCACATGAACACCAAATGCTGAAGCTACTTCACCCTGATTCTCCCTCCGGGTGAAGCCCCAAGGGACGCACTCGTTCACGATTGGCCACCGGGTCTTCTCTATGCATTCCCACCAATCCCGTTGATACCCAAGGTATTACAGAAAGCCAAAGCCTTGTGAAGGGCCATCATTCTAATAGCTCCCTATTGGCCTTGTCAGATTTGGTTCCTCTTCCTTCAGCTTCATCTTTTGGAGAACCCCTGGATTCTGGACCCAGTTTCAGACCTTCTGGCACATCCGTCGGGGGAACTTCATACCTCTCAGCAGTCCCTGAAGCTGACAGCTTGGCTGCTCCAATTCCCATCATAGTCAGGTTCCATAACCTTTTCAATGAGACTAAGCAAATTCTCCTATCCTCTCATAAATCCTGTACGAGGAACCTGTACCTCCGCAAATGGAAACAATTTTCTATATGGGCCTCTAAAAACAATATTGATCCTTACCAAGCCCCTATGGCCTGTATTCTAGAATTCTTAACCATGATATTCAATAAAGGAGCTGTAGCAGCAACAGTCCGTGTTCAACTTGCTGCCATTTCTAGCTTTCATCTGGGATTTGAAGGATTAAATATTATGTCACAAATTATCCAAAGCCTTTCTCAAAGGGATCTTTCGTATTAGACCACCTGTGAAATTTCCCTATTCTCCATAGAATCTAAATTTTATGCTTTCCCACATAAATTCTTCTGCCGTTTGAACCAGCTTCCTCATGTGACCTCAAATTTTTGTCATGGAAAACCATCTTTTTGTGGCTATTACTTCTGCCCGCAGTGTCTCAGAGCTTCAAGCCTTATCCATCAAGCCTCCTTATTTGATTTTCCATGCTGACAGTCTCACTTCGAACAAACCCCTCTTTCTTACTCAGAGTTTGCACTGAAACTAATCTTAACCAAATTATTGACTTGCCAGTTTTCTTCCCCAACCATTCCAACAATTGAGAGTACATGCTGCACAAACTTGATGTTCACAGACGGCTCAGATTTTATTTGGATAGAACAAAAGATTTCAGGAAATCAGACCAGCTTTTTGTTTCATTTTCAGATTCCAGGAAGGGTATGCCAGTAGCTAAAACAGCTCTGTCTAAATGGTTATCTGATTGTATCACCTTTGCTTATTCAGCTGCCAATATGCCCTTGCAGCATAAAATTAAATCTCACTCAACCAGAGCAGTTTCTACGTCATCTGCTTTTTCTGCCAGACTTCCTGTTGATAACATTTGTGCAGCAGTCACGTGGTCAAAACCTCATACCTTTATCACTCATTACAAGGTTGACAGGGCCTCTAGGCACAGGGTCTCCTTTGGATCCACGGTCCTGAGAAATATACTCCCGTGAGCCACCCGAGGTTGATGGTGCATGGGGCGCTACCCATCTGTAAAGAATGAACAGCGAGATAGAACAACTTCACATAAAGAAGTTGCGTACTTACCATAACGTTCCATGTGAGTTGTTCCTCTCACCTTCATTCTTGCATTCCTCCTTCCTACCCCCTCCTGGGCTCGCAGAAGACTTTGGTGCTAGATCCTTCCTGGTCACTCAACCCTTCTGCTCTCTCTCTTATGGAGTTATAGAATAACATATGGCATTATACGCAGCAAACAAGATTTGAGGTAACTCAAGGTGCATCATGGGATAGGTACTTGGCCTCGAGCTACTGGAAATCCTCAAGCTTTGCAGTAGGTGCCGACTCTGAGCCTAGGGATCGGCTCCGAACCCATCAGTAAAGAATGAAGGCGAGATGAACAACTCACATGGAACATTATGATAAGTACATAACCTCTTTATTTTTCTCCTGCTCCCAAAGATCCTCAGAGTGATTTGGCAGAATTTTACTCTGGGCCTGTGTAAGGCCCTTATGGCTCTGAAACTGCCTCATGGGGTCTTTGTTCCATCTCCTCCTTGATCATGTTCCATCTCCTCCTTGGTCGTCTTCCCCTTCCAGAAGGGTTTAGAGATCAGGATTCCTCAGACAAAGAGGTAGATTGTGATGAGAACTCTTTGGCCTACTCCACACACATTCCTTCTCCTTTAGACAACAGCTCTGAAGGGGAGGAATCCACCTGTCCAGGCTCTCCTGTTGAAGCAATCTCTTTTGGGGTAAGGATGATGGACCATTTCAAATGGGATTGATCTCGGGTGTCTGATGTGCACAAGAGGTACTATGAGCTCCTTCAGATAGATTCCCCTAAACCCTCTGCTGTAACTTCTGTTTTGCCTGCCTTTTTGGATGCCTTTTCTGCTTCACAGGCCCCAGATTCCCAACCCCCACCCCTAAGAAATCTGACCATTTCTGTAAGGTGCCAGAGGACTGCAAACATTTATACAAGTGCCCTTCTGCTGACCTCTGTAGTTTCTGTGGCTTCTGATAAGCTTTTCAAGCTACTGCCTTCCACTAAGCGTCTTCCTTCTGTTAAGGAGAGTAGGACTACAGAAAGGCTGGGCAAGAAGGTTTACACTTCTGCCACCCTGTCAGTCTCACATGACCAAATATGTCTTGGCCCTGCTTTCCCAGACTTGTCAAATTTTAGCTGACCTTCCTGATTCTGAGGTTAAGACTAAATCCTTGTCTCTGTTGGGGGCCTCCTCTCGGGTAGCTAGACACTCCATTAAGTGCAGTTGTGATGCAGCAGATGCTTCTTCCAGAGCAGCAGCTTCTGGTTCTGTACTGAGGAGATATTCCTGGTTACCGCTTCAGCCTTTGCCTGATGTAAGTTAAAGCTAATGGATGCCCATCTGGGTAACAAATGCTTGTTTGGTATTGCTGCTGCAGATTTGTTCAAGTCCATACAGGAAATAGGTAAGGAGTTGCAAGATCTTAAACATATTTTTGTTTCTCCTGTTTCTACGTTTCAAAGGAATTATCCTTCTAAGTTGGCCTTTGTTCGTAGTCAGTCTAGACCACAGCAAAAAGTAAGAGAGAAGGTAAGATTTCCTCCAGGTAAGCCCACTTGGAGAGCTCCTGATGTCCTTCGTGTTTCACTGTTGCAATCATCACATTTGGGTTATTCCTACCAGGGCAGCCTCGGCCGGCCCGAATACCAGAGGCTTAGTATTTCTGTATCAGTTGCTGTCACTTCAGGACTGATGTTGGGTCGTCAGTAGTATAAAGTAAGGCAGCTGACGCCATTACATCAGTATTTCTTGCCATGGTGCCCAAAGCAGAAGCAGTTTGCACTAGTGCCGGTTGCCCACTACCTGGGTTTCGTCTTCCGAAGTGAAGCTGAAGTCTTCTAAAGCCAAGTACCCCGTTGGGGATCCTTTTTCCTTGCACTAACCGATGTTTCGCCTGTGGAAAGCAAATACCACACCGAGATTTCCATTCTTACTGCGTCACCTGTTTAGGCTCAGATCACGATGTACCTCGCTGTCAGTTTTGTGCCTTGTTCAACACCTGAACTATTCATCGTCAGGCCCTTATTGTCGCTAAAATACTTTCGCTGTCGATCTCCGTATTCCAAAATGGCTTCAGTAAGCCATCCGACTACCGATCTTCTGAAAAAACGTAAGGATAAAGACAAAGACAGACTGCACAGGTCCACAACTGCCAATGACGCTTTTGTTAAGCTAGTCGACAGTTCGCCGGTACTCAATGAGGTGCTTTCACAGCCCCAGATGCCCCGTTCTATGGATTCGGAGGCCGCTACCGAGACCCGTTTGGAGACCGGTATGCCGCGAGACTCTTCTTTGACTATGGAACCTTAGGGTGTCTCTATTTTGGATGAGTACGGAGCCGCTGTGCAGGCACCAGCTTCCGAGGAAGTTCTCCGCATTACCGATATTCAACACAAAGCGACGACTTCTTTCGCGTCTTCAGTTCTGTCTAAAACTACCAAGTTTCTAAGGCCACGAGTACGAGCTATGCCTAAAAAGCAGATGACCCAAACTCAAGCACTTGCTTCCTTGTTACAAAATCAAATGCTTAAAATGGCAGAAGACCTGATTATGCTGATTAGGGGAGGCCAGCCTCCCCCTAAGAGAAAGAGACCTGTCCCCAGTAGCTTTAACTGACCAAGAGTCTGACGATTCTGAGGTTTCTGATTATGAAGAAACGCCTTTATCTGCTTATGAGGATTCAGATGCAGAGGAATCCATTCCCTCTGCTTCCCCTCCAGAGGATTTTTCTTTTGGTGAAACCCTTCATACTTTGAGAGCATTTCCACCGGGAATGCCAGGATTATCCTCAGTTCAAAAAGGGACTCAGAGAATTTATAGATTTACCACAACATAGACCGTTAGCAGTCTCTCCTGTTCTGGATGTTGTGGATGATGTCTTTATGGAATCCAGTCTAACTCCTGATACTTTACCCCCTGCTCCAAGGAAACCAGACAGGTACTACAGATTCTCTAACTCTCACAAATTTATTTTCAAAAATCCTACTGCTGACCCAGAGGTCATTTCCCAGGGGCCTAAAGGTATAAAAGCAACTACAGCTAAGAGTCCCACCCCTTCGGACAGGGATTCCTGAGCTTTAGACAGATGGTGTAAAAAAGTGTACATCTCTGCAATTCTCGCCGTTAGGGCATTGACTTACCAGTTTCACATGCTAAATACCAGCAGCATATTATGGAACGTATTAAGCAAAAATTATCTACCTTTACAGATTGTGCAGAAAGTAAAGAATTAGAAGAGCTTATGCATTCTGCAAGCCAAGTCAGCAAGCATACCTTGCAATGTGGCTTTGGCGCCCTAGAAGCTTCTTGCAGGGCAGCAGTCACTGGTTCTGTACTGAGAAGGCATTTTGGCTTAAGGAACAGACCTTGCCAGACCAGGTCAAATCAAAATTACTAGATGCTCCTTTGAACAAGGGCAATCTGTTTGACACCAAAGCAGAAGAGGTTCTAAAAAAGATGGAAGAAAAAGCTAAGTCTATGCAGACAGACAAAGATTTTTTGCAAGTGCAGCCTCCAAGATATTCAGTAGGATTGCCCCTTGAAACATTGGGCCTTTCTAGCCTCCTCAAGGCCATGTCAAACTAGACCCAGGGGAAACAGACCCCCCCAGATTACAGTCTCAGGGTATGCAGCGATCTAAGCAATGGAGTGCCTCCACTTCTAAAAACAGGGATTGCTAAGCCCCACCCCCTTACGGAAAGAAATCACAATGACTTCTCAAACTCCACTCCTCACCTCTACCCAATTGCTCGTGCCCCTAGGAGGAAAACTTGCCCATCATGCAAAAAACTGGACTTCCATCACCAAAGACCGATGGGTCCTCAACATTGTATCCCAGGGGTACAAATTTTACTTCCACTCACTGCCAACCCCAAAAGGGGTTCCCAGACCTTCCTCCAAAAAATTGGGCAGAGGCAGAAAACCAAGTTCAATCCCTGCTCTCCATAAGGGCAATTCAACCTGTTCCTGCAGAACAAATAAGTCAAGGCTTTTATTCCAGATTTTTTCCGGTACCCAGAAAATAGGCCGCTTGGTGCCCAATCTTAAATCTTTACATTCTAAACACCTTCCTGGTGGTACCAAAATTCAAAATGCTCACTCTTCAGCAGCTTCTTCCTATGCTTTCCAAAGATGCCTGGTTTAACCACCCTAGACCTAAAAGAAGCCTATCTGCACATCCCTATCAGGGACTCCTGCAGTACCTACGTTTCAGGACAGGATCTATGCATTATCAGTTCTCTGCACTTCCCTTTGGCTTATCCACTCTCCCAGAGTCTTCTCAAAAAGCCTGGCTCCAGCCATTGCCTATTGCAGACAGAGAAAGATTCAGATTTACCTGTTCTTGGACGATTGTCTGATTCAGCCAGACAGGAAAAGCTGTTGCAACACCTGACATTTGTAAAGAACCTTCTAACCTCCCTGGGGTACACTATCCATGAAAAGAAATCCAAACTAGTCCCCAGTCAAAAGATTGTATTAGTGGGAGCAAGCTTAGACATAGCATCCCAGATGGCATTCCTTACTCCAGAAAAACAAGCCTATCTGACAGGCTACTCCACTCAAATGGCCACCAGAACCCATCTATCGGCAAGTAAATCCTGCAGGCTCTAGGGTTCATGGCCTCTTGCATTCTACTAATTCCATATGCCAGACTGCATATGAGGAAACTACAGTGGTACTTAAAAAGATTCTCAGGACCTGGAAACTGTCATACCTATCGTACCTTGTCTAAGGACAGAGTTTCTTTGGTGGGCAGCAGCATGCAACCACAACAAGGGACTTCCCTTTACTCAACCCCACGCCGCTCAGACCCTAACCACAGATGCATCAGACTATGCCTGGGGGGCACATCTGGACGACAAGTGCATTCAGGGCCACTGGAGCCCAAGTCAAATTCATCTGCACATCAATCAAAAAGAGATGCTAGTTGTTCAGCACGCTCCGACAGCTTTCAAATCCCTCCTCTCACCAGGAGCCCTGCTAATAAAAACAGACAACACCACACTTATGTGGTACATCAACAAGCAGGGGGGAACCCACTCTTACCCATTCTGCAGGCTAGCCATGGCCCTGTGGAACACGGCCTTGGACATGCAGATTCATTTGCAAGCTCAATTCCTGCCAGCCAAACAAAACTCTCTGGCAGATGACTTGAGCAGAAATCTACTAGACCCACACGAGTGGTAATTAGACCCCGGCACCTTCAGTCTTCTAACCCTGAAATGGGGGACCCCAGAGATGGACCTTTTTGCCTCCCCCTACAATCACCAGCTCAGCAAATTCTGCACCAGGACACCTCAGAGCAGGGCTTGGAAAGTGGATGCCCTATCTTTCCAGTGGGTAAACCTCTCAATCTATGCATTTCCTCCTCTGCCTCTTCTCACAAGAATATTACTCGAGATAAGACAGGACAAGCCAAGGGCAATCCTGATTGCCCTGGACTGGCCACGCCAGCACTAGTACCCACTAATGCGCAGCCTGTCACAGGTGCTACCCTGGCAGCTACCCCAGATCCCAACTCTCCTGGGAAGACAGCTTTGCTTATGGCCATCACTTCAGCCAGAAAGGGTCTCCGAGCTACAAGTACTCATGACTGTGGAGCCCTTCATCATCTTCCATGCTGACAGGGTTTCCCACAGGACTAACCCATCCTTCGTGCCCAAAGTGGTGTCCAGTGTGGCTCTCAACCAATCCATTCATTTGCCCACCTTTTTCCCTAACCCGCAGAACAAGGGGGAAAGGATCCTGCACTCTCTGGATGTGCACAGACAACTCAGATTCAATCTAGACAGGACTAAATCCTTCAGAAAGTCTGATCAATTGCTGGTTAGCTTTGCTGCAGGGGCAGAATGCAAAGCCATCTCCAAACAAACAATTTCCAAATGCATAGCACACTCCATCCATTTCTGGTACAAGCAACATGGAAAGCCTCCCCCTAAGGGGGTCAGGACTCACTCCACCAGAGCAGCCTCCACCTCTGCAGCTTTCCTCAGAGGAGTCCCCACCAGGGGCATCCTGGAGGCTGCCACCTGGACATCTGTTCACACTTTTACCAAACATTACCACCTGCCTATCTTCTCCAAATCCAGGACAGGGTTTGCCTTTGCAGTCTTGCAAGGCATCCTAGCCAACCCCTAGTCTCCTTGACTGCCTCTACAATTTTCCTCTGCTTTGGGAATCAACCCAAATGTGATGACTGCAATAGTGAAACACGAAGATCATAGTACAGATGTGTACACTTACCATAAATGTCGATAGTAGTGTGTATTCACTGTTGCAGTCCTGGTTTCCCTCCCTCCATCTCCCTCTTCTTTTTTCTCTCTCCTTACAAGGGACACTTTGGTATTTACTTTCTATTGGTGGGGTTTTTCCACCAGAATCTGGCTCCCACTTGGGGGCTCCTGACAGGGCAAGAAAAATTGATGTAATGGCATTAGCTGCCTTACTTTATACTACTGACGACCTGACATCAGTCCTGAAGCGACAACAACAGACGCAGAAATACTAAGCCTCTGGTATTCAAGCCAGCCGAGGGCTACCCTGGCAGGGATAACCCAAATGTGATGACTGCAACAGTGAATACACTCGAACATCTGCATTTATGGTAAGTGTACACAACTGTACTTTCAGAAGCAGCCCGTTCCTGACAAAACAGGACCTGTCTGATTGCCACTCATCCCAGTCACATTCCTCTTACTCCTCCTGTGTCCCTCTCTTTTCCTCTGTGGTTACACATTACCAAGAACTCTTGAGTCCTCTCCATCACTCTTCTTCATGGTTTGGAAATCTTTCTCCCTTCATGGGCATTCCTCAACCTCCTCGAGACCAGTTACCCCCCTCCCCCCCGAGGTTATTCAGGAACTTCAGGCTCAAGGCACCATTCAAAAACTCCCTGCTGTCCAGAGAGGGAAAGGATTTTACTCCAAAATGTTTCTGGTTCCAATAAAAGGAGGCACCTGAAGACCCATTCCGGACCTCTGTCACCTAAACACCTTCCTGGAAGTGCCTAACTTTTGAGTGCTTTCACTTCAAACCTTGTTTGGTCTCCTCGTACCTTAAGCCTTCCTTGTTCCTCTGGATGTCAAGGATGCTTCCTTCCACATTCCTATTCACACCCTTTTCAGGAAGTTTTTAAGTTTCTCTGTTGCTTCCTTGCATTTTCAGTTCTCTGCTTTGCCCTTTGGCTTTTGTACTGCCCCATGATTATTCACCAAATGCCTAGTACCTGTGATTGCTTTTTGCAGACTTCAGAGGATTCAGGTCTTCCCCTATCTTGACAACCTCCTATTCCAGGTATCCTCACCAGAAGTTTTGTTGCAAAATCTTCCCTTTACCATTTCTCTTCTGCAAGGCCTGGGGTGCACTATAAATTTCAAAAAGTCTTCTCTGACTCCTCAGGACCAGGTATTCCTGGGGTGCAGGATACAGACAGTGCCTATTCTGGCATCCCTGCCTCTTCCAAAGGTTCAGGCACTTGTTTACTTCCAGAATCATCATCTCCTGCCATCCAGTATGGAATGTGAGTATTTGAGAGTTCTGGAGATTTATGGCAGCCACCATTTCCATGTTCCCTCTAGCCATACTTCACACGAGGAAGCTCCTGTGGCTCCTAAAGTCAGTGTGGCAACAGCATGCGCACCCTCTAGATTTTCTAGTTCCTCTCCTACCTTGCCTAAAAAAGAAATTGCAATGGTGGATTCAGCAACTTCCCCTAAATCCAGGCCTTCCTATTTGTCCACCTCTCAAAGTTCAGGAGCTCATAGATGTCTCAGATGTGGGATGGGGTGCATCTCTTGGCGCTCTCAAGGATCAGGGCATTTAGTTTCCTCTTCAACAAATGGAGTACATCAACATCAGAGAAATGTGAGAATTGCTGATGGCTCTGCAAACTTTTCATTTTCTCCTTTCCCCAAGACCTCTCAAGGTGTTCACAGACAACAAAAGCCCTTTAGTATGGGAACAAGCAAGAGGAGACGAAGTCCTCCCTCCTTTGCCAGGTAGCACTCCTGGTTTGGGGAGTTGCAATGAAATATCAGCTGACTCCTCACGCAGTATTCATGCGTTTCTGGACATTGTCCACCACTGGGGTACTCCTCAAGTAGATGTATTCATCTCCCCCATGAGCAAACAGCTTCCACAGTTTTGTGCCAGGGTCCCAAGTCCTCTGTTGTGGAAGGTGGACCCACTTCCATTCTCATGGAAGGGGATGTTTCTTTATGCTTTCCCTCACCTTCCTATTATTCTGAAAGTCCTATCCAAGATTCAACAGGTTTCTCCAAAAATCTTTCTGGTGAGTCCCTTTTGGCAACTGCAGCATTGGTTCCCTCTTCTCCACTCAGCCAAGGGCCATCACCACAAGATCTTCTCACACAAGATAAGGGATCTCTCATCCATCCTCACTTCTCTACTTTTCAGCTGACTCTGTGGGTGATGAGGTTTTGGTTCCACCAAGACACTTTTCCTGCGGACATGCTTAGAGTCCTGCAGGAGGCCAGGAAGCCCAATACCAGGAAATCCTACACATCCAAATGGAAGAGGTTTTCTATTTGGTGTCTTTCAAGAAACTTAAATCCACTTACGGTGGCTGTTCCTTTGGTTCTATATTATATTATTTTTGTGAATTACTTAATGGTAGTTTGGCATACTCTTCAATTAAGGCTCATTTATCAGCTAACGTGATAGTGTTCAATCTCGCCGTTTGTTCTTACACATGGGTTCGGAGCCGATCCTCGGCTCCGTGCCGGCCGCTTGCAAGCTCTGCATCGAGAAGAAGCTCGAGACAATCTAATACCCACAATCCCCCTCTGCCTTTACCTCAGATCTAGTTTGCCGCTGCTGCGTTCGCATCGCTGGGAGCTAGCTCGAGCATCTAAAGTTAAGATATAACTTATTTTGTTATATTTTATTGGATATTTTTGTTCTTTGATAAGGATAACTTGATATACTGAGTGTTTGTGTGTTGAGTGGGTTAAATTCTCGGTACCGTTAATCTTATTAATCGGTTAGAGTTTTTCGGGGCCTACCAACCCTTCTTAGATTTAAACCGGATTCGACATTTAAATCGGATTTGACACTAATTTTCTGGATTTGACTATAATACTGGACTTGTCTTTTTCTTGTAAAATGTCTGATAAGGTAAAATCAGGATTTAAGCGTTGTCAGTGTGGCCAGAAAATGTCAGTGACTGACAACCATAGTTCCTCGTCTACTGCCTTGGCCCTCTCCACTTGCAAGAGGACTGTTCTATCTGTCACTCTTTTAGTGGGAGGGTCATGACAGATAGGCGCAGGAAACTCATGGACAGAGGTTTATTAAAACCTTCTTTTCAGGAGGCTCTGGATGCTTCTGACCAGGCATCGAAATCCTCTAAGGAATCGAAGGCGTCGGAGCCCAAGTCATCGGCTCCGAGCTCTTCAGCAAAAGTTAGATCACCGGTTCCACAGACTTGGGGCCGAGTGTTCAACTGGTATCGGTTCCTGAGCCTCGAGTCTTGGAACCGGTGATGGAGCTCCCTCCTTCCACCTTATTGAGGTCGGCTCCGTCTTGGTTCCTTCGACCCGTTCTTCTTCCAAACTCTCCGATATCGATGTGGATCGTGTGGTGCAGAAGTTATTGGAGCATTGCCCTGTCCAAACTTATTTCGGTTTCCACCCAGTTGGTGTCGAAACTTGAAGGCCTCCCAGTGTCTCCATCCATTCCTCCTCCGAGACCTGTTCAGTCTTTGGAGCGGAAGAGGTTGATCTTCTGATTGTGGAGCCCTCGGGTCCAGAACCGTCTTTTCTCGGTCTGTTCCTCTCACCTCGACTCCGTCGGACCAATACCGAGTCTCGGAGCCGACGATCTGTCCTTGGTTCCGGGGCGAGAGTCGAACCGGCGCCGGTTCCGACTCTTCCCTCGGGCCTCGGCGGATCGATTCGGCTCCGTCCTCGGGTCGATGCCCGGTGCCTGTTTGGGATTCTTCCCATTTCTTGAACCGGGATTCTTCGATCACGGGACCGGGCGTTCGACCTAATGAGGAAGGTGTTGTCTACCCAGACAACCACATCAGTGGAAGCAACCTCTCCTCCCCATAAAGGGCCGTTATCCTCCTCTGCACCCACGGCCACATCCAAGCGTCGGGCACCAGTGTCTCAGCCACCCCTGGAGGGTGCCCCTCTTCCTCGGAGGCTTCTTCGGATGCTCCCCACGAAGAAGTCCCTAGGAAAAGATTGTGTAAGAGGAGACACTTGGATTCTCCACAAGAATCCTTGACATCTGATACTGACTTAGATGAGTCAGAAGGGTCCCCTAAGTCACCTTCAGAAGATGTCTCTTTTTCGGACATATTGGAGATCCTGAAACAGAGAGGTGACTGGCAGTCCCTTCCCCCTTCTGAGGATGAGTCAGTTTTGCTGAAGGCATTTGGTGCTCGCCCTTCCTCCTGGGTCACTCCGCCCTTCGAATTAATGGAACTAATTGCTCGAAGGGCGTGGGAGGCTCCTGACACAGTGGAACCAGTCCCAAGGAAACCCAATAAATACATCACGGCACCTCAGGACAAGACCTACTTAACAAAGGAGTTCCAGTGGGCGCTATGGTGGTGGCAGCGCCACGAAAAGGAGATGTCTGAGTCTTCCTCATCTGTCCATCCCCTAATAAAGATTCTAGGACGATGGATAGGTACGGGAAGCGCATTTTTAGTTCAGCGGCTTTTTCCATGCGATCCCTGAACTATTTGACCCATTTTACACGTCTACAGAGGATCTAGTCAAAGAGTTGGGAGATACCCTCCAGGGTACTACAGATGCGGCTGTCTCAGAGAAAGTGACAGCGCAACTTAATACCCTTACATCCATTGTGAACTCGTCCATGAGGCTGATTTCCTCGCAGCCGAAGGTTCGAGTAGGGCAGCAGCTTCAGCGATTGCTCTTCGCAGACAATCCTGGTTGCGCTTATGTTCCTTCGGAAGCCTTCAAGTCTTCCTTTACTAACGCCCCATTTGGCGGTGCCACTCTCTTTGGCCCCAAAGTAAAGGAGACCCTTACCGGTGTGAACAGGAGGAAAGACTCTGCTGTCGGAGTCCGTTTTCCACCCCAACCAGACCGTACCCCAAAGGGCAGCGTGGTGGAAAAATGTGGTTTCGAAAACCCCAAGGATCTTTCCCAGGCACACAGGAGATGCCCCTCTAGAGGCAGAGGAGGGGGCAGAGGTGGAAGACGCCGCCCTGGCGGCAGAGGGGGTCCGCAACATCAAGGTGACAGGGATACACTCCCTGGTAAACCTTTCCAGCACTCCTGAGAGGAGGCCCGACTGTCCTGCTCTGGAGGCAGTCGGGGGTCGCTTAGCTTTATACCCTCAGGCCTGGCAAAATATAACTGCAGACAAGTGGGTAAAAAGCGTGGTTACCAGAGGTTACAACATACCCTTTCTATCCCATCCCATCCCAAAGAAAAGACTCCCAGATGTACCGCCCCATCTGCGAGAGCCAGCAGCTATAGAAATTTCAAAGCTGCTAGAAAAAAGAGTCATCCAACCAGTCCCAGCGGACCAGCAAGGATTCAGGACTTACTCAAGGTTCTTTTTAGTTCCAAAGAAAACAGGGGACTGGAGGCCCATCCTGGACCTAAGCTACCTCAATACCTTCGTCAGGAAAGAAAAGTTCCGAATGGTCACGCTTCAATCGATCCTTCCATTCTTACAGAAGGACAACTGGATGTGCTCTATAGATCTAGAAGATGCATACTACCATATCAAAATGGCCAGGGCATCCAGAGATCATTTGCGCTTCCGGCTGGGGGCCAGTCACTTTCAATTTCGAGCCCTGCCCTTTGGTCTGACCTCAGCCCCCAGGGTCTTCACCAAATGCATGGCAGTGGTAGCGTCTCACTTGAGACGCCAAGGATTCCAGGTGTTTCCGTATCTGGACGACTGGCTCCTTTCTGCCACCACCCAGCGTCAACTATTACAGGCCAGAGACTCTTCAACTGTGTGTTCACCTAGGAATTTCCGTAAACTTCGGAAAATCCTTGCTTCAGCCATCACAAAGTATCTTGTTCATAGGAGCAGAATTAAACACACGTCAGTTAATTCTAAGACTTCCCCCAGAAAGGATACTATCACTTCAGACTCACATACGTCTTCTACTTTTGTCAAGGAAATCTCCAGCAAAACTGGTACTGAAGGTTTTGGGACTCATGTCAGCCTCTCTTATTGCAATACCCTTGGGAAGGCTGCACATGAGAGTCCTACAATGGCTACTGTTTGCACAATGGTCGTTTCAACAACTACCTCTAACACACGAGATTCTTATAACGAAAACATGCAAAACACATCTAAACTGGTGGCTTCAAGCGTGCAACCTTTCCAAGGGAGACCATTTGTGCTACCCGCCTACAGTTACGGTGACCACGGACGCTTCCCTGATAGGGTGGGGGGGCATCTTTCAGGGACAGACAGTCCAAGGCGAATGGACCAATTTGGAGTACAATCTGCACATCAATGTTCTGGAGTTGAGGGCAGTGTTTCTAGCGTTGCAACACTTTGCTCCCCTTCTTCCTCTGGGAACTATTGCAGTTCAGACGGACAACATGTCAGTAGTCTGGTACATAAACAAGCAAGGGGGAACCAAGTCCTATCAGCTATGCAGAGAGGCCATGAGAATCTGGCAGTGGGCGGAGTCCACGGGTCGCTTTCTAATAGCAACGCACATCCCGGGGTCATCCAACGTCATAGCCGACAGGCTGAGCAGAGCAATTCTGTTACCTCTCGAGTGGTCCCTAAAACAGTCAGTGGCGAAAAGGATTTTTCGCACGTGGGGCCAGCCTTCCTGCGATCTGTTTGCGTCTCCAATGAACGCCAAATGCAGGAGCTACTTTGCCCTATTACCCCCTCCAGGGGAAGTCCCCAGGGGCGCACTGATTCACGATTGGCCCCCGGGACTCCTGTACGCATTTCCTCCATTCCCCCTGATATCAAAGTTTCTCCAGAAAGCCAGAAACCTACACAGGACAATAATCCTCATTGCCCCATTCTGGCCTCGTCAAATTTGGTTTCCCTTCCTGAAGACACACTGCATTCGGGGACCCTGGATTCTGGACCCAGAGCCAGATCTATTGACTCACTCGTCAGGGGCTCCCCATCCCGCGCTCCTGTCCCTCCATCTAGCAGCTTGGTTGCTCCAATTCCCAACTTAGCCAGGTCTGATCTTCTTTCGCCAGCAGTTCGGAATATATTGGTGGCTTCTCATAAAGCTTCCACTACTAAAACATATTCTAGTAAATGGAAGCGATTTGTATGCTGGGCGAATACACAGCAAGTGGATCCTTTTATAGCTCCTTTGAATAAAATATTAGAGTTTTTAACGGACTTATTCCATCAGGGTGCTTCTCCTGCTACACTAAGAGTTCAATTGGCTGCCATTTCAAATTTCCATGTGGAAGAATGTGGGGCTCCTGTTATGGCCCACAGACTTTGTAAAGCCCTTTTAAAGGGGTTTTCATATTAGACCACCAGTCAGATCTCCTCGTCACCTTGGAGTCTAAACTTGTTGTTATCTAAATTAATGTTGCCCCCCTTTGAACCAGCCTCCTCTTGCCCATTAAAATTTTTGTCCTGGAAGACTCTCTTTTTGGTAGCCATTACTTCCGCTAGGCGAGTATCTGAACTTCAGGCTCTCTCAATCAAGCACCCTTATTTGATCTTTCACTCTGACAGAGTTTCTCTTCGAACTAATTCATCCTTCCTCCCTAAAGTGTGTTCTATTAACAATATTAATCAGTCCATTGAATTACCCACCTTCTTCAAAAATCACTCCAACAAAATGGAGTATATGTTGCACAAATTAGATGTTCACAGACAACTAAGATTTTACTTGGATAGAACAAAAGATCACAGAAAAACTGATCAACTTTTTGTGGCCTTTGCTGATAGCAGGAAAGGACTAGCGGTTACCAAAAGAACTCTTTCTAAGTGGCTAACGGATTGTATAATCTGTGTCTATGATTCCTCAAATCTAACTCTTTTACACAAACCCAAAGGACATTCCACAAGGTCAGTGTCTACATCTCTGGCTCATGCAGCCCGCCTACCACTAGACGCTATTTGTGCGGCTGCTACTTGGTCTAAGCCACATACATTCATTTCTCATTATAAGGTAGACAAGGCTTCTAGGGACAGGGCAACCTTTGGTTCCACTGTGCTCAAGAACGTCCTTCCGTGAGTTCCTCAGGAACAAGGAGCTAGGGACGCTACCCATGTGTAAGAACAAACGGCGAGATTGAACACTATCACATATAGAAGTTATGTCCTTACCATAACGTTCCATGTGGAGTGTTCATCTCGCCTTTGTTCTTACATTCCCCCCCTCCCGCCCTTAAGAAAGTTCTTTTTGATGCCTGGCCGGGAGCATTCTGCTTCTGCTTTGCAGATGTTGTGTACATAGTTGGCATATATATATATATATATATATGTCTATGTGTCTTTTTATATATAGTTATATATAGACTCTTAGTTCTGTGCATATGTGATGTAAGCATGAATGTGCTCTCTCTAGAGACTGGTTTGCTTGCAAACTAGATCTGAGGTAAAGGCAGAGGGGGATTGTGGGTATTAGATTGTCTCGAGCTTCTTCTCGATGCAGAGCTTGCAAGCGGCCGGCACGGAGCCGAGGATCGGCTCCGAACCCATGTGTAAGAACAAAGGCGAGATGAACACTCCACATGGAACGTTATGGTAAGGACATAACTTCTATTTTCTGCTTCTCTGCCTTTATATCCTCCTTTAGTGTCGGCATTTGAAGCTAAACAGTTTCTTAAAGATGTCCTTCATGTTAGACCTCCCAGGAAGCCTGTTCCCCCTTCCTGGGATCTTAGTTTTGTCTTGGAGAAATTGACTCAGGCTCCGTTTGAGCCTGCTGCCTCAGCTTCCTTGCAGCATTGTTCGTAGAAGACTGTTCTTGGCCATTACTTCTACCAGATGAGTGTCTCAGCTTCAGGCACTTATGGCTTGCCCCCGTTTTGGGATAGTTCATAGGTTCATAGGTTCATACTAGGCTATCTGCCCTAGGGCATTTATAAGCCTAGCCAGAATGTATTTGGCTTTTGCCACCCATTTTAAATTTATTTTGCTATGCCCTTTTTCGAGGTTAGTATACTGTGCCTCTGCTTAACAGTGACACAGAAGTGATACCCGGGGTAAATCTACGATCTCCCATCCACTCATCAAGATTCCTCTTGAAGAGAGTCAATGAGGGACTCTGCCTAACCTGGACTGGGATTTTATTCCAGAGTGAAGGGAGCCTCTGGGTTATGAATCTGTCCCTCCAGCATGTCCTGTTTATTTCAATGCTGAGGTTCAAGTCTCATGGCGTAGCTCGATGGGATTTGGATTTTCTGAGGTGCAGCATGTCCATTAATTCCGGGTTGGACATGGCTTTATACGTCAGGCACAGATCGCCTCTGAACAGGCGGTATGCCACTGAGTAGAGCTGGAGTTTCTTTAACCGGGCAGCATATGGCATCTGTTTGAGCCCTTTGATCCTCTTGGTGAGGTACTTTTGGGGTCTTTCCAGTTGCTGCAGGTGTCTGGTAAGGTACATCCCAAAAGGGGCATTGTACTCAATTATGGGCCTGATGAGGGATGAGTAAAGAGGCACAATGACCTCCCCTGATCTAGATGTGAATCCCTTCATGATTAGGTGGGCTATATAAAATGTTTTTCTAACCACTTTGGCCACGTGGTTGTCAAATGAGAGATTGCTATCAACTTGGGTCCCCAGGTCCCTAATTACTTCTGTACTTAATGGATTACCACCCATGTGGTAATTTGTGGGCACTTTGTTTTTGCCAAAGGGGATGACTATACACTTTTTGGCATTTAGCTTGAGGCCATGGCTCTGGCACCAGTTGTCTGTTTCTATGAGGCCCTTTTGGAGGATGCTTGTGTCGGCTGGAGAGTCGATTATGGCGCCCTGTTTGCAGTCATCTGCGAACTTGGTCAGCCACAGTCCTTCCGTGTTGGCCTGTACCTCCGAGAAATATATACCGAACAAGAGAGGTCCCAGGACTGAGCCTTGTGGGACACCACTTGTAACTGGTTTGGAGTCTGACATGGCTCCAGCAATTCTAACCATGTGGGTTCTGTCCTTGAGCCAGTTTGCAATCCATCTAGTGACATAGGGGTTTATATTTAAGCTGGTGAGCTTATCTATAATGCCGAGTGGGGTATTGTATCGAAGGCTTTTGCGAGGTCCAGGTAGGCTGTGTGGACCACCTTCCCCTCGTCAATGGCCTTGGTGACTGTTTCAAAGTAATCAACCAGGTTTAAGAGGTAGGATCTGCCCTTAACAAAGCCGAACTGGGTAGGATCCAGTGTCTGTAGGTCCCCAATATCTTTATTTATGAGGTCCATGATGATCCTTTCCATAGCTTTGCAGACCAAGCTAGTCAGGCTTATGGGGCGATAGTTTCCAGGATCCGTTGAGGCACCACCTTTATGGAGAGGGACCTCTGTTGCTGTACGCCACTCTTTGGGCACATATCCTGTAGTAAGGCTGAGATTGAACAGTCGTTTTATGTTTGGGTTTAGTTCTTCTTGGAGTTCATGTAGGATGCAGCCGGGACACCATCTGGTCCCATTGATGCTGTGTTTTTTACTTTTTAGAGGGCGGCTCTTACCTGAGCATCTGAGATGTCAGGGGGGCAGCGCTCTGCTGGGATAGATATTTGCCCTTTTGGTGGGGGGGGGGGGTTGCGCTGAACCTGTCAGCTAGGATGTTGGCAATGTCTGTGGGTCCGGTGTATTTTTTGTCATTTTGGACTAATTCTGAGCATATCTGGGAATTACCACCCAGGTTCCTAACATAACTAAAGAAAGCCTTGTGATTATCCTTAGTGTCCTGTGCAATTTTTCTCTCGAAGCTGGCCTTAGACAATTTTATGAGTGCCCGTAGTTTTTTGCTAATACTGATCAGTGATGCCTTCCCTTTTTGGGATTTTGCTCTATCATTTAGTAGCTTCCTCCTTCTATTGTATAGTTTGTTTATGGCTGGGGTCCACCAGACAGGACGTCTGCCTTTGGAGGATTGAGTCTTGGTTTTATTTGAGATCGCATGATCCATGCATTCCTGAAGGTGTTCATAGAATGCGTTTATAAAGGATTCTGCGGTCTTGGCCGTATTTTCCACAGGCCCAGGGGCTTTGAAGGATTCCACCTCGGTTTTGAGGAGTGTGAAATTTGCTTTAGAGAAGGTTTCACTGTGGTTTTCTGGGCAGGGGGTGGGGTCGGGATGTGAATATTCAGTGAGATTAGTTTATGGTCTGATCTTACCAGTGAGGGATACACTTTGGTCTGGAGCATAGAGTCTCCATGTTGGTGATGATCAGGTCCAGTATGTTTTCCCCTCTTGTGGGAGTGGTAACAAGTTGTTCCATAGCATTTGAGTTTATAAATTCTAGGAACCTTTGGGCCAGGGTGTTGGAGCTAGAGTAATGCTCCCAGTCTGTTTGGGTAGTTGAAGTCGCCCAATATAATGGTGTTTGGAGAGAACTTCATATTTTCCAGTGTTCTCAGGAAGGCCGAGTGGGGTTCCTGGGGGAGGGTGGTCTGTAGCAGGCTATAAACTGGAAGGCAGTGTGTCCCTGCATATACTAATCCTCCTTCCTTTTATCCCTAAGGTGGCGAATGAGTTGTCCTTGAGTCAGTCTATTCAGTTGCCTACCTTTTTTCCCTTTTCCACAGTCTTCTAGTGAGAGGGTTTTTCACACCTTAGATGTGCATAGTCAACACAGCTTTTACTTGGATAAGGCTATTAAAAACTCTGATCAGTTTTTTGTTTCTTTTCACTCTAGGTCTTTAGGGGTGGCTGTTTCCAAGAAGATAACTACTACTTGGATTTCTAAAGCTGTTTTTTTATGCTCATCATGGTAAAAGCCTTCCTCATTCTGTTAAGGCTCATACCACCAGAGCTGTTGCTTCCTCTGGTGCTTTTTCAAGGGGTTAGACACTAACTCCATCCTTGAAGCAGCTGCTTGGACTTCAGTGCATGCTTTTCACCAAGCATTACAAGCTGGATGCAATGTCTAGAGCTAGGGCTGGTTTTGCAAGGGACATTTTGCATGGGTTCATTGAGAGCTCTGCTGGTTCTTCTTCCTCCCTGGGTTCTTTTTAAGCTTTGGTAATCTCCCATGTGTTAAGAATACTGCAGCAGTGAATGGAAGGACATAGTGCAGTTTTGTATAATCTTAGCATAACAGTAGATATCCTTCTGTTCACTGCTGCAGTATTCACTCCTACTCAGTCTCCCTGGTGCTTTTCCTTTCTTAGAAGTAGTTTATTGTACCTGTGTTTAGAGTATATTTATCGTTGTAGTTATTATTTTGGTTTATTATTTGGTGTATTTTTTAGAATTAACCAGATGTTTAGCAACAGTAGGATTAAAAAGTGCATCACGTAATCACAGACTTCCCAACAGGAAGGTCATGACAAATGCATGTACTGTTTGGGAGCAGTGCACATAGATGTTGAATGCCAGGCCCTGCTCTACATTTGATACCAGAGCTTTGCTGACAGATGGGCCAAGCTGGTAATAAAAGGTCTTCTCCAGTCCTCAGCTGCTGTTTTTCTCTCTCTAAGAAGCCAGAAAGGAAGGAGAAAGACCTAAAGAAAAGGAAAGAAGAAAAAAACAAAGGACAGGGAAAAGTGGAAACACTCTTCCTGTTCCACTGATGGCCAGCCAGATCCAAAGGTTCACTGACCTTTGGCTCCTGTTCCATCAAGCCATTCAGTGCTGCATCGCCCCTGATGAGTTCTACAATTCTCCCATCCTTAGTATTTCCAACCCCTTCCTCTCCAAAGATCCTTTGCATTTTCAGGCTGATTACACTCCCTCTTTTGATCGATTTACCAGTGTGAAATTTTCTCAGGACCCTATCTTACACCCTCCCGGATCTGAATTTCAGATCCGGCACTCAAGGAAACATCTTAAGCCACCGTCTGTGGCTTCTTCGAAGTCGAATATGTCAGGTGAGAGCCATAAGTCATCTGATTTGGAGCAGCTGATGCATTCCTTTCTTCAGCCCAGGTGGACCTAGGGATCACACCTGCCTCCTCAGCACTCAGACCTCTCTTTGGCTCCTTCAGTTCCTCCCCTGGTTCCCTTAGTCCTCAGGATGCCGGGTCCAATAAGCCAGTTGCCTTCTCCCAGCTGGTGGCTTGGGTGCCTCCTATACCAACACCTTCCTGAATGTTGTCGACTTCAGCTTAGTTGTAACCAGATGTATCTCTGAGTCCAGGGATTGGGGCCAGTGCTCAACAGTTGGGGTCATCTCTTCCCCTGGGTGCTTCAGTGCTTGATTGGTGCAGATTTCGGTGTCTGAGCTGGCTGAGTTGGTGCAGGACACTTTTTTCAGTTGGGATTCTCAGATCTGAGGGATGCTGGGTGTGGTTGTACATCTTTGGTTTCAGCTTTTGACATTACAGAGAGGATCCTGTACTGCTCAGAGAATGGAGCCCTGAAAGTTGCTTCATATCCGTCTTGATCCCTTCCTCATTCTGAATCCTTGGCTACTCATCAGCTGTCCCTGAGGCACCCTGCATCGTTAGGCCTCGAGACTTCCTTGTATTACAAAGTCCTCCACCTCTTCTTTGTTTCCTCCTGCATCTCCCTCCAGAGAGGTGAATGGGAAGAGTAAGTGCAAGAGGAAGCACTTTATTTCCCCGAGAATTCTTCACCAAAGATACTGACCTCGGTGAAACGGAAGGCTTACCCAAAACCCCTACAAAGATGCTTCCTTTGGCAGTTTTCTTGAATTAAAACTGAAAAACATGGGGGAGACCACCAGAGCCCCTTCCCTAGAGGAGTTCACCTCCAGATGGTCTTGTAGACCTGGCTTCTTGGAGATCCTGGAGAACACCCAGTGTGATGGAACCAATGTGCAGGAATCCTGACAAAGTTCTGGACACCCCATGGCAGATCCCACTGGAGCAAGGATTTGGCTGTGGACACCTTTATGGTTGCAGCAGACACTAAAAAAGACATCTCCAAACAGAGTTCCTTGTTCCTTCCACCCAGCAGACTTTCTGTGATTTGGATTGTTTGGGAAAGCACAGACACGTTTCAGCCACATTCACTTTACTTGCCTTAAATTGCCTTGCTCATTTGACAAGACTACAGAGGAACCTTATCTTGGAAGTGTCAAAGGTTGTGAAGACTCGTCAGCCTCCGGACATCCAGAAGAACCTGGAGGCTCAGTTCTTGATGATAGTCTGTATCCAACTTTTCCCTGAAGTTGTTTTCCAGTGTGGCAGATGGAACATCTCACATGGCGGGCACCATTATCTGTGTGCCGTCATCCCGGGATGTACTTGTGCAGTTTTGCTCACTGTTTTAAGGGGTCCTTTATTGTCGCTGTGCTCGATAGTTCCTCCCTTTATTGCCGAAAGGTTAAAAGGAAGCTGACTAAGAGTGAGCAGGAATGAGCAGTGCTTTATGCAGTTGGAGTTCACTTCTCTTTCCCTCAGAGTTCCTTCTCCAGAAACCAAATGGGTAGAAAGGGTCTCTTTTCGCAAGTCCCAGCAGTCTTCCAGAATGTTCCAAGTGACTGTTCCTCAAGGCAGAGGGGGAATTTATAGTAGATGTTGCCTGCTGGGCAGGGGAGGTCTGCAGAACCAGGGCCTTCATTGGGCTTTTCTCCAGGAAGCCTTTCCAACACCCCTGAAAGGTTGCCTGGCTACCACACACTGGATGCAGTCAGAGGATGTCTGACTCTCCATCTAAAAGCTTGGGGGAGTATCACATCAGATTTCTGGGTGTTGAGTCTTATCCAGAGGTTATACAATTCCCTTTTTGTTCATCCCTGCCAGAAATCCCTTACTGATGTGCCACATAATCAGTAAAGGAAGGCAGCAGTAGAGAAAAAAAAATGCTCCTCAACCAAGTCATCCAGTAGGTCTCACCAGACCGTCAAGGATCTAGGGTCAATTTGAGATTTTTTTTGTACCAGAGAAAAACAAGGACCTTAGTCCCTTTTTGAATATCAGCAAGTTGAACAGATTTGTCAGTCAGACTAAGTTCCAGATAGTCATGGTACAGTCCCATTCTACCTTTATGAGGAAGGACAACTGGATGTGCTCATTAGATCTCAGGGATGCCTGCTGTAAAGATATTGAGGTGTTCCAAGAGGTTTCTTCACTTTCAGCCAGAAGCCAGTCATTTTCAAGCTTTGCCTTTTTGCCTCACCACAGCTTCCCTGATGTTCACAAAATGTACGTCAGTAGTAGTGGCCTGGCTCAAGCTGCTGGGGTTCCAGGTCTTCCTGTTCACAGATAACTGGCTCTTGACAGCTTCCACAAAGACGTCCCTGATCAAAGCCTGAGATTCCTTGCTCTAGCTGTCTGTCCGTGGACATAACAGTAAATTATGAAAATTCCGTCCTGGAACCAGTTCAGGTACTGGAATTTATTGGTTGCTCTTTGGATATAGTCAATCAGACAGCCAAACAACCATCCTGAAAACTTAAGTCTCTTTATTCGTTTGAATGTTTCTCAAATCCTTCAGGTTTGCAAATAACAGGCATCCTCCGTTGTTTGGACATATGGCCACTTCTGTGTTTTAGTTCCATTGACAAGATTCCACATGCAAGTACTCCAGTGGACTCTAGCAGTTCAGTCGTCTTAATTGACTTATCCTGTGAATTTTCTAATTTCTCTAACAAGCATATGTTGTCATCACATTTGATGGTGACCAGAATCTCTACTGGTTGTGGGCAGGTCAACCTTTTTTTGTTCTGCATCCATAGGCCACATTGACCACTGATATTTTCCTTCTGGGATAGGAGGGCATGTTAAGGTGAAGACTGCCCAGGGCACCTTGTCTCAATCCAATGCCAGTCTTCACATCAAAATCTTTGAAATGAGGGCAGTCCTTCTAGTATTTAGGCCTTTTCAGGACAGTCTCCCCAAGGGTGCAGTTACTGCTGATGTTATTGGCAGCCTTGATGGAGTGGTATCTGAACAGCATTGGGGAGACTCTTATCCAACCACCTGTATCGACAGGCCATGAAAATTTAGCAGTGGGCGATGTCCTCTCAACAGTTATTGATCACAACTTACATTCTCAAGAAATCCAACATACGGGTGGACGGACAGTCTGAGCAGACACAAGTCTTCTGCCTCAGTAGTGGTCCCCGCATCCATATATAGGGTCACAGATTTTCAGCCACTGGGGTGCACTCTACTGCAGTCGGTCTGCTTCCCAGTCCGACACAACATGCAAGAGTTTCTACTCCCTGATCCTGGCAGAGAGACTGTCATCAAGGGGCACTCTTCTTTGTTTGCCCCCCCCCCCCCCCCCCGGTCTAACATATGGCTAGCCCTCTCTTTTCTAATAGTTTCTTTACAAAGAAGCCTATTGCAGAGTGACTGTCATCCTCATTTCCCTGTTCTGGGACTGATAAGTTTAGTTCCTCCTTTGACCTCACCCTCAGCCACTGTGGGTTCTGGACCCTTCTTCGGGCCTAATTCACATGAACCTTCACTCCCTGTGACTGCATGGTTCCTCTAATACAAATGATTGCCAATAATCCCAAGCTTTATGAGAGAGTTATTCACATATTTTCTTTTTCTTACCCTTCTACTTAAAGGGTTCATACCAGTAAGAGGAAGAGGTTCTTCATTTGGGCCATTGCCAAAGGTTTGGATCCCTTTTCTGCATTTTTTATGCTATCCTGGATTTATTGGCTGGTCTTTTTCAGTCCAGCCTCAGTTACTCTGCCATTAAATTCACTTAGCCTCCACTTCTTACTTTCACGTTGGCATGGATAATACACCTGTGGCAGCTCTTAAAGGCCTTTTTGAGAGGGGACCTCTTTATTACATCCATCTGTTGATGAACCGGTTCCTCCTTGAGACCTGAATCTGCTATTGCAAGTTCTCGGTGAAATTGTGCCTTTAAAAATTTGTCTTGGAAAAAGTATTTTTTTGGTAGCCATTGCGTCAGCAAGAAGAATATTTGAATTTCAAGCACTAACCTCTACTCCTTATCTGGTTTCCCAGAAGGATAAACTTAACCTTAAGGACCAACCCAGCCTTTCTGCCAAAGCCCCATTCACTTATCTGTTTTCTGTCCAAATTTCAGTAGCAAAAGAGAATAACTCCATCCATTGTTTGGATGTTCATTGGCAACTGAGATTTATTTGAACAGAAACAAAAATTTTCCAAAATTCATCTTGGCAAGCCCATTTCTAAAGTGACCCTATCCAGACGGCTTTCAGACTGCATCTCCGTTGCATACTCCCTGAAAGGAATTTTTTGCCTTATAAACCTAAGGCTCATTCCAGAGTGGTTGCTACTTATCCTTCCTTTTTCACTTCAGCTTCTTTTGATGATATTTGTGCAGCAGCTATTTGGTCAAACACTCACATCTTTTTGTCCCATTACAAATTGAACATCCAGTCTAGATATTGAGTATTCAGCTTTATTTGGTTCCACCATTTTGTGGAATGTTCTCTCCTTGGACCACAGTGAGATTGTTACTGGCTGGGGATTCTCCCACATGTTGAAATGGATGGAATAGAAAACATTAATACAAAAGTTGAATCTCATCAGTAGCCAGCATTGGTGGATTACAGCTCTAGACTCAGGTAAGATCCCTTTGGGAACTTCCCTTCATCTTTATTATTTTATTATTTTGATTTCTTTGAGTTATATTTTAAAATAATGTTGGCTCAGTCTAGTAATTGGTTAGAATTTTAAATTGTCAGGGCTTAATGTGGAAATTTATTTTGCACTGTGCTTACAGTTAAGGTGATTTTGCTGTATCTTTGCCTGCTGAAAGGAAGCGTTATATAAATGAGATTTTCTTAATTGACTCAGGCTTTGAAACATGCTTTGATAAGTGTCTTGAAAATGCAGACACACTTTCTAGAAATGCATCCACTTACGATGTATTGAGAAGGTATGCTTGGTTATATAATCAGAATTTTTCTGAGGATTTAAAAATGAGATTTTGAATGCTTTTTCAAGTTCTGAATCTGTTTTTGCCTGTTGCTACACAGATTTTCAAACAATGGGATGATGTAGGTAAATTAATGTGTGAGGTATCTAGAATGTTTCGTACTCCCAGGTTCTCCCCATGCAGGATGTCCAACTTCAAAGGGTAGAATAAACAAAAGTCCTAGCTGTCAAGGTACCAAAAGGAAATGGTAGGAAAATAATGCTCCCAAACCAAATAAAAGGGGCTCCTTTGTTAAAAAAAAAAAAAAAAAAAAAAAAAAATTTCCCCTGCTAAAGAATGATTGTACTAGGACTCGGGCATCCCATCATTTCCCCCTGTCCATCCTCCCCTTTTCTCCTCCCCCAGGCTTTCACTCAGCCCATCAGCTTGGCCACAGATAGTCTCAGACAAGTGAATGCTGAGAATAATTCAGTGAGTGTACTCTTGGCAGTGGACAGAAAATCCTCCTCCCTTCAGGGAACCCCTCTGCACCCATCAAACCAGACACATATTTTATTTGTGGTACTCTTTGCAAGTTGCAAGCAGAGATTATAGAGCCAGTTCCTGCACCATAAAAAGGAATTTTGCACCAGAATCTTTTTTGGTCCCCAAAAAGGTGCTATAGTGAAGATTTGTCATTTCCCTTTCAGAAAGTACCTAGATTCAAAAGGTTTGTCCTGCAGACGGTCCTACCCTTTGGACTGCTATCCCATGGTGACTTTGTCTGTGGGATGCTTATCTTCACATTCTGATTTGCCCTTAACTTCAAGTTAAACCTGCAAAATGCTCATTCTCACACCCTCACAAGGAATCACCTTCCTGGAGTGTATGATGGACACGCAAGGTATAGCCTCTCTACCAGAAGACAAAGTCCTGACTTTTCAGGACATCTTCAGGAATTTCTGTCCAAGAATCTGCCGCCATAAGAGAGTTTCTCAAAATTCTAGACAACCTTGAGTCATTGATCCCTCATGACACCAATGGGCAGGCTCTACATGGGAAAGAATCTATGTACTTACAAAAAAAAAAAAAAAAAAATGTTGTGCCCTGCACCTGCATCCCTTAAAATCTCAAATGCCAGCACTGGATTTTGTAAAGCCTGAGTTGCAGTGGTGGAGAGAGCTGATGTCTTTCAATCCAGGCCTACACTTCTTCCTCCAGACCCCAGTTTAATTTAGTCTGGACAGACTCATCAGATTTTGCATGGGAACCAGTGTACAGGGAAGTTGAAGTGCAAGGTGAATGGGGTCCTTCAGTTGCTACAAAATACATTAAACATCAAATAAATGCTAGCAGGGATTCAGGCCAGTTATTCACTACTTAGGTCTCCAGGTCCCCTTCTATTAGCCATGTGGTACCTAAATAAACAAGGGTGTACAAGGTCATATCCTCTTTGCCAATTGGCAGTGATGGGCCTGGGAGCTAGGCTTACAGCATTCTCTGATGAAGGCCTCATACATCCTGTCAGAGCAAAAACATAGTGGCAGACTAACAAAGCAGATAGTTGACAGACTCTCATTTGGTTCAGATGTGTTCTGTTTGCCTTCATTCGAAACAAATAGTTGAAAAATTCTGTTCGACATCTTGCAACCATGCTTAGAGGGCATAAACATTCTTGTTTCCTTGAACAGGAATATTCATTTATGCATTTCTAACCCTTTCCACCAATAAGATGTTTTTGAGGGTTCAGAAAGAATTACCAAAGATCATTGTGGTTGACCCCCTTTTGGCCCAGGCAAAGTTGGTTCTACTTTTTAATGGAATTGACCAGTGGGAATTACCACAAGCTTTCTAATATTTTGAATCTCCTCACAGTGTCATATACCATTTAGGCACTTGTTCCATGAAGATGTGCAGGATGTTCATCGTGTTACACTGCTGCAGTCATTACACTTGGGTTATCCTGCCGTCGGGTGGTTCCCCAGTCGGCCCGAGTTCCAAAGTCCTGGTCCGGCGTCGGTTGCTGTCACCTCCTCCCTGACGTCAGTGCGACAGGGGTATATAAGATGCAGCCGACGCCATTTTATTCAGTCTTTCTTGCCGCGCGGTGCCCGAAGCAAAAGCAGTTCGCAAGTGCCGGTCGGCCGTCTCCTGATATTTTCATTCTGAATCCAGAACCGAAGTCTTCTACAAAGCGAAGTACCCCGTTGGGGAAACTTTTTCTTGCCTCAGACCGATGTCAGTAAAAGTTAATAACTGCATTTCTTGTGGGAAGAAAATACCTCATAAGGATTTCCATTCCTATTGTATCCCATGCCTAGGCCCTGACCACGACGTTACTGGTTGTCGGTTTTGTGCTATGTTTAACAAGCGCACTATTAAATTTCGGTTTGATTTTGCCCAACATTATTTTGGTAGAAAATTCAATTATACCATGCCGTCGGAACTTCCGACGACCGGAATACACAAAAAGCGCAAAGACAAGGATAGGCATCCGAGGCCCAAAACGGACGACAAAGCCTTTTCTAGGCCAGCCACCGGTTTTCCGGTTTTCAGCGAGGCACCTTTGCAGCCCCTGATGACCGCTTCTGTAGAACCACAAGCCGCCTCTGACTCCCACGTGGAGATGGCTGGGCCTTCGGACGCACAAGCTCATCAGCCTACTGAGACTAACCTTTCAGAGGGATCCGGAGTACCTGAGCAACCCACAGCTACAGAGGGTGTCTTCAGACCTACTCAGTTAAGCATTAAACCCTCAGCTAAGTCTAAGTCTCCTTTAAAGTCAAAGAAACAAATACAGCATTCTCCAGGACAGGCCTTCATGCCTAAGAAACAAATGCTCAAAATGTCCGAAGACCTAATTACTCTGATCAGGGGGTCCCATCCCCCTCCTGATAAAAGGCCTAGACAGGATGCAGACTATGACTCAACCGACCAGATGTCCATCTCTTCTGATTCATCCTCAGACCTAGGATATTCTTTACCCCCTTATGAGGATTCTGATGCTGAGGAATCAATTCCATCAGCCTCACCGCCTGAGGACTACTTCTTTGGGGAAACCCTACATTCCATGAGGGAGCATTTCCACTGGGAAGGCAAGGATTACTCAGAATCCAAGAAAAGGCTCAGAGACTTCCTTTTATTACCTCAGCACAGACCCCTTGCTATTCCGCCAGTGTTAGATATTGTGGATGATGTGTATACTGAATCCAGCTTAAATCCTGATTCCTTACCTTCAGCCCCTGTTAAACCTGACAAATACTACAGAGTCCCTGACTCACATAAATGTCTGTATAAAAGCCCTGTAGCTGACCCTGAAACTATTTCTCAGGGTCCCAAAGGAGTTACGGCCTCATCAGCCAAGAATCCTGTTCCCTCTGACAGAGATTCCAGAGCATTAGACAGATGGGGAAAGAAAGTATATACGTCTGCAACTTTAGCAATGAGAGCCTTAAATTGCCAGTTTCACATGCTAAAATATCAGCAATTTTTACTGTCTCAGTTAAAACAAAAAATGCTTCCAGAATCAGATCCTCCTAATTTTAAAGAATTGCAGGATTTATTGCATGCAGCTGAACAAGTGGGAAAGCATACTTTGCAATGTGGTTTTGATTCTCTAGAGGCCTCCTGCAGAGCAGCAGTTACAGGCTCTGTCATTAGAAGACATGCTTGGTTAAAAGAACATATGTTACCAGATCATGTTAAAGCAAAATTATTGGATTCACCTTTGCAGCAGGATGTGTTATTTGGAGTTAAGGCAGACGAGGTATTAAAGAAAATGGAGGATAAGGCAAAATATATGCAAATGGTGAAGGATTTCTTACAGGTTCAGCCTCCTAGATTTATCAGAAACTGGCCAACTAAGAATTGGTCCTTTCCAATTACAGACAGAACTCAAAAGGGAAGATACAGACATCCAAGAGGTAGAGGTCAAACACAGTCAGAGTGTCAAGCAGTCACAGCCCTTAAGGCCAAACACAATGCCAGACACACTAGTCATTGGTGACTCCATAGTCAGACACACTGACGTCCCGCTCACCAGACTGAGTAAGGAGAAGGTCACAGTAAGCTGCCTGTCGGGTGCTAGAATCCGCCACATAACGCATGCACTCAGGTCTCTCAACAGCAGGTACAAGTACGACTCAATCATTGTCCACGCTGGTGTTAACCACCTGAGACGTACCTCCTTGGACTACATGAAAAGAGACATAGAGGAGCTCTCTGATTATGTAGCCCAAGCAGGTCTGACCCTGACCTTGAGCAGTATCCTACCTTCACCAAGAATGATGCCACAATACAGAGATAAGATGATCAGCTTTAACAATTGGCTTAAACTCTGGTGTCATTCAAAGGGGATCCAATGTCTGTCTGCCTGGGATGACATGCTGGACAAGCCACGCTGCTTCAAGGGCGGCTTGCACTTGTCACCCTGGGATTCCGGATTTTGGCAAAGGCTCTTGCCACCCCATAGTGCCTTTTTAGGCAAGGCTCAAATTCTAAACCTACCACCCTAGAACAAAACAAAGAAAAAACTAAGGGTAATGCTGCTCAATGCCAGAAGTCTCAACCTCAAGATGCATGCACTCGAGGCCCTTCTCAGTATGGAGAACATCGATGTCTGTGCTGTGACAGAAACCTGGTTCAAGGCTCCTGAGAGCACCCCAGCACTATCAGGTTTTACCTCATATCATGCGTTCCGGCCCCAAAACCCGGACAATACCAAGAAAGGAGGAGGGGTATCCATATTCAACAAGGACATCCACACCTCAAGATTGGTGGCATCGCACGATGCATCGGAAACCATCCAGGTGCAATTAACCATAGGCAAGACTGCTCTGCAATTTGTAGCATGTTACAGGCCACCCTCGCAAACTCAGGAACCTCATATGGCCTTCCTGAAAACACTGGAGGGGATAAATGTATCTCCGAACACCATCATACTAGGTGACTTCAACTACCCTAATATAGACTGGGAACACTACTCAAGCCCAAACACTCTAGCCCAAAAGTTCCTGGAATTCATAAACTCAAATGCCATGGAACAACTAGTCACCATCCCACAAGAGGAGAAAACATACTTGATCTCATCATCACGAACATGGGAGCACAATGTTCAATGCCGGAAGTATACCCCTCACTGGTGAGATCTGATCACAAACTAATCTCGCTGGAGGTCCTCATCCGCCCCACCGAAATGAAAAGACCACAGTAAAGAACTTCTCGAAGCCGACTTCACACTTCTAAAGACTAGTGTGGTCTCCTTTAAGGCCCCTGAGCCGGCGGTTAACATTACTCAAACCGCTGAATCACTTACAAATGCCTTCTACCAGCACCTGCAGGCTGCATGGATCAGGCAATCCCAAGCAAAACAAAGACTCTTTGTACCAAAGGCAAGCGTCCAGTCTGGTGGACCCCAGCCATAAACAAACTCTACAACAAAAGGAGAAAGCTACTACAAGATAGAGCAAAATCCTTAAAAGGTAAGACACCGCTGATCACTATAAGTAAAAAGCTAAGAGCTCTCATAAAATCATCCAAAGCTAATTTTGAGAAAAAAATAGCTAAGGACTCTTAAAGACAACCATAAGGCATTCTTTAGCTATGTCAGAAACCTAGGAGGAAACTCCCAGATATGCTCAGAATTAGTTCAAAATGATGTGAAGATTACTGATCCTACAGACATTGCCAACATACTGGCTGACAGGTTCAGTGCAAACTTCTCCCCTAAAGGAGAGATATCTATACCAAATGATTGTAGCCCCCAAACATCTCTAACGCCCAGGGGAGAACTGCTCTCCAAGGCAAAGAACACAGCATCCATGGGACCTGATGGTGTCCCCGGCTGTGTGCTCCATGAACTCAACGAGGAATTAAACCCACAGTTAGGACAGCTGTTTAATCTTAGTCTCACCTCCGGATTCGTACCCAGGGAGTGGTGCACAGCGACTGTGGTCCCACTCCACAAAGGCGGTGCCTCCACCGACCCTGGAAATTACCGTCCCATTAGCTTGACAAGCCTTTTCTGCAAAGCCATGGAGAGGATCATAATGGATCTCATAAATAAAGACATAGGGAACTTGCAGACTTTGGATCCAACCCAGTTTGGCTTTGTCAAAGGCAGATCATGCCTTCTAAACTTGGTTGACTTTTTCAAACAGTCACCAAGGCCATTGGCGAGGGAAAGGCAGTCCATACAGCCTACCTAGACCTGGCGAAGGCTTTTGATACAATACCTCACTCGGGTATCATTGAAAACTCATCAACTTAAATGTAAACCCATACATTACAAGATGGGTTGCAAACTGGCTGAGTGACAGAACCCACAGGGTCAGAGTTGCTGGCGCCATGTCAGACTCAAAGCCTGTCACAAGTGGTGTCCCACAGGGCTCAGTCCTGGGCCCACTCTTGTTTGACATCTACTTTTCTGAAGTACAAGCAAACACAGGAGGGTTATGGCTGACAAAGTTTGCAGATGACTGCAAACTGGGCGCCGTAGTTGAAAACACATCCGACACAGATATCCTTCAGAAGGGTCTCACAGAAATGGATAACTGGTGCCAGAGCCATGGCCTTAAGTTAAATGCCAAGAAATGCATAGTCATACCCTTCGGGAAAAATAAGGTTACCCCTAGCTACCATATAGGTGGCAATCCCCTGAACACAGAAGAAGTTATTAGGGACCTGGGAACCCAGGTTGACAGTAGCCTTTCATTCGACACTCATATTGCTACATTGCCCACCTTATCATGAAGGGATTCACATCTAGATCAAGGGAAGTCATAGTCTCCCTATACTCATCACTCATCAGACCAATGATCGAGTACAATGCCCCATTCGGAATGTATCTGACCCGACACTTGCAGCAGCTGGAGAGGCCACAAAAGTTCCTCACCAAAAGGATAAAGGGTCTCAAAAATCTGTCTTATGCTGCCCGACTGAAAGAACTCCAGTTATATTCAGTTGCTTACCGCTTGCTCAGAGGTGACCTATGCCTGACATACAAGGCCATGTCAAACCCAGATTTGATGAACATGCTTCATCTCAAAAAATCTAGATCCCTCAGGGCCACAAGGGCGGGAGACTTAAACCTCGACACGGTTATTAATAGGACGTGCTGGAGGGATAGATTCATCACCCAAAGACTCCCTATGCTGTGGAACAAAATCCCGGTTTATGTGAGGCAGAGCACCTCGCTGGCCTTGTTCAAGAGGAATCTTGACCAATGGATGGGAGATCGCAGATACACCCCAGGGGTTACCTCAGTGTCACTGCTCGACAGAGGCACAGCAAAATAATGGGCATAGCTTCTCCAAACTAAAGGGGTGGCGTAAGCCACAAAACTATGGGCTAGGCTTATAAATGCCCTCGGGCAGATAGCCTAGTATGAACCTATGAACAAGGTCCTTACAGGCCTCGACAATGGGTTGCATCAGGCCGTGAAGAAGGGGAAGACAGGCCCCAACCATATAAAAAGCAGCTCCAATGACTTCCTACTACAGCTGCCAAACAAATCCTTCTTGGCAACCCCCTTGGGAGGAAAACTGTCACTCTTCTACTACAATTGGCAAATGATCACCAAAGACAAATTGGGTTCTCAACATTGTATTTCAAAGTTACAGGTTCCACTTTCGCACTCTGCCAAGGTTAAAAGGAATGCCAAATCTGCCACCAAATCAATGGGCAGAGGCTCAAAAACAAATTACAGCACTCATGAAAATGAGAGCTATTCAACAGGTACCATCACAGGAGCAAGGACAAGGATTTACTCGACTCGAAAGGACAGAGCCTGGAGGCCCATTCTGGATCTTTCACCTCTAAACACTTACCTGGATGTTCCGAAATTCAAAATGTTGACATTACAGCAGCTTCTTCCCATGCTGGGCAAGAAAGGTTGGCTCGTGACTTTGGACCTCAAAGAGGCATATCTGCATGTCCCTATCAGACAAAACTGCAGAAGATACCTCAGATTCATAGCTGGTTCAATGCACTACCAATTCTCTGCACTGCCCTTTGGCTTATCTACTGCACCCAGGGTCTTCACAAAGTGCCTGGCACCAGTAATTGCATTTTGCAGACAGAAAGGAATTCAAATTTATCCGTACCTGGACGACTGCCTGATTCAAGCAGAGAGCAAGGACATTCTTCTAAAGCATCTGGCATTTGTAAAAAAGTTAAGTTGCCTGGGGTACACAGTAAACGAAAATAGATCAAAACTAGTACCCTCACAAAAGATTATATTCCTGGGTGCCAGCTTGAACACAACGACCCAGATGGTTTATCTCACGCCAGACAAACAAGGACAACTGATTCAATACTTTCAATTGATGGCAACAAAGACCCAGCTCCCTGCAAGAAAAATTCTGCAGGCCTTGGGTTACATGGCACCCTGCATACTACTAATTCCATATGCCAGACTGCATATGAGGAAACTACAATGGTACCTAAAGAATGTATGGTCTCAACACTGTCAAAGTTTGGAAACAGTTATATCACTAATCCCTTGCCTTCAACAGGAGTTTCAATGGTGGGCTCAAGCTTGTCACCTCAACAAGGAACAGCCTTTTACACAACCCACAGCCAGGCAAACACTGACAACAGATGCATCGGATTACGCCTGGGGAGCACACGTGGCAGACAAATGTATTCAGGGCACGTGGACCGCAGAACAAAGGCATCTTCACATCGGTCAAAAAGAGATGCTAGCTGTACAAAATGCGCTTACAGCTTTCAAGGACCTGCTGCTTCCAGGACAACTACTACTAAAGACAGACAACACCACAGTTATGTGGTACGTAAACAAGCAAGGGGGCACTCACTCCTACCCCCTATGCAGACAAGCAATGACCTTATGGAACACAGCTATAAACCTTCAAGTTCATCTGCAAGTGCAATTCCTGCCAAGAGAGAAAAACACACTGGCAGACGACTTAAGCAGAAACATGGATCCCCACAAATGGGAGTTGAATCCACAAATATTCAGAATGATAACACAGAAATGGTGGAGCCCGGACATAGATCTGTTTGCATCCCCAATAAACTGCCAGCTACAAAAATTCTGCACAAGGAGTTACCGTCCACAAGCATGGAAAGTGGATGCCCTCTCATTCAGCTGGGAGAAACCTACAAGTATACGCTTTCCCACCACTATCTCTCCTGCCAAAGGTACTCATAAAAGCCAGGCAGGAAGAGCCAAAGATGATCCTGATTGCACCAGCACTGGTACCCAGTCTTAAGGAGCTTAGCACAAGAACCACCCTGGATTTTGCCTCAAATCCCACATCTGCTGACTCAGCACAACAAACAAACAATACACAGCCAGCTAAAGACCTTAAACCTAGCTGCATGGAAGATTCCTTAGTCAAGCAAGAAATGCCTCTCTCCAAAGCTGTTATGGATGTCATTCTGGAGGCCAGAAGGCCTAGTACCAGGAAAGCCTATTCGGATAAATGGAAGAGATTCTGTGCCTGGAATCAAGCTCACAGCCTTGACCCTCTTGTCCCAAACATTCCTCAGATACTACAATACTTAACTGAGATGCTGGACAAAGGACTCTCCTTCTCATCCATCAAGATCCACGCCTATGCCATCTCTGCTCATTACAACACAGATCCACCAATTTTCTCTAATCCTCTGTTAAAACATTACCTCAGAGGGGCTAAAAACATAAGACCGCCCCGTAGAGCACCTACTCCAACTTGGGACCTCAACTTTGTTTTGGAGAAGCTAACTTTACCTCCTTTTGAGCCAGCCAACACAGTAGAATTAAAATATATCTCTTGGAAAACTGCTCTGCTCCTGGCAATAACATCAGCACGAAGATTTTCAGAATTACAGGCACTAATGGCAGTGGAACCTTTCCTCATTTTCCACCAGGACAGGGTGTCTTTACAAACTAACCCTACTTTTATGCCAAAGGTGGTATCCAGTGTGGCTCTAAACCAAACTATTAACCTGCCAACTTTTTATCCTAAACCACAGAATAAAGGGGAGAGACTACTGCACTCTTTGGACATTCACAGGCAGTTACGCTTCTACTTGGACAAAACCAAAGCTTTCAGAAAATCTGAGCAATTATTGATAGCATATGCTGCAGGAGCACAGGGAAAAGCCATTCCAAAACAGACTATTTCAAAATGGATAGGACATTGTATACGTTTCTGCTACACATACCATGGAAAACCTGTACCTAGCAGCATTAGATCTCACTCCACCAGGGCAACGGCCACTTCAACTGCCTACCTCAGGGGAGTACCTACCAAGGATATTTTGGAAGCAGCAACTGGGAGTTCTGTACACACCTTCACCAAGCATTACCACCCGCTTCTGTACTCTAAATCCAGAGCTGGCTTCAACACTGCAGTGCTGTAGGGCCTTATATCCACCCCTAATGCCTTATAGGACCAACCACCCTTCCTCAGCTTTGGGATTCTAACAAAGTGTAATGACTGCAGCAGTGTAACACTATGAACATAATACAGTTTTGTACCTACCCTAAATGTAGATGTTTGAGTGTAGACACTGCTGCAGTCCAGGATGTTCATCGTGTTTCACTGTTGCAGTCATGACTGTAGGGTTCTCCCCTGCTGGCAGGCAGTCCTCGGTCGGCCAGAATCCCAGTCTGGGTCCGGCGTCGGCTGTTCAGCCATGCTCCCTGACATCAGAGCACCAGGAGTACAAAGCTGACAGCTGACGCCATGTTCTCCAGCCTTTCTTGCCGTGCCGTGATAGCAGTTTGCAAGTGCCAGTCGGCTGACTCCTGACATTTTTTTCTAAACAAACTTCAGTCCGAAGACTTTCTTCTCCACTCAAAGCTAAGTACCCCGTTGGGGAAACTTTTTTCTTGCTCCAGTCCGATGTCAGAAAAAGTTAATAATTGTATTTCATGTGGGAAGCAAATACCTCTTAAGGATTTTCATTCTTACTGTATTCCTTGCTTAGGCCCTGACCACGACGTAGCTAGTTGTCAGTTTTGTGCTAGATTCAATCAACGTACTATTAAACGAAGGTACGATTTTGCATTTCATTACTTCGGTAGGCGTTTTAATTACAAAATGTCGTCTGATATGGTTCTGGCTACCGGAGTTCACAAACGACGCAAGGACAAAGACAGGCCTCCGCGGTCCAAATCAGACGATATCGCACAAGCAGAGCCAGCTTCAGGTTCAGCCATCATCAGTGAGGCGCTTTTGCAGCCCCTGTCGGCCATTTCAGAACCGATAGCAGAAACGGACTCCCATGAGGAGTCAATTAGGCCTTTGAATATTTTTATTGCAGGACCTTCGGACAATGCTTCTTCGGATGGGTCCGGAGCCGCTGTGCAGGTACCGGCTTCCGAAGGGGTTTTCAGGCCTACTCAGCTTCTAATAAAGGCAAAGCCAAAGACTCCTTCCAAATCAAAGACTGCAGCCCAGGCCTCTTCTGATCCGGCTCCCAAGTCTCAGAAACAGTTACTTAAGATGGCGGAGGACTGACTTACTATGATTAGGGATTCATATCCCCCTCCAGATAAAAGGCCAAGGCAGGAAGTTTATTATGACTCCCCTGATCAGGCTTCTGTTTCTTCAGTTTCTTCTTCTGACCAGGAATATTCTTTCCCTCCTTATTGAGGATTCTGATGCTGAGGAATCCATTCCTTCAGCTTCTCCCCCTGAGGATTTCTCTTTTGGGGAAACTTTGCATGAAATGAGGGAACATTTCCACTGGGAAGGACAGGAGTATTCAGAATCTAAGAAAAGACTAAGAGATTTTCTTCTTCTTCCCCAACATAGACCCCTGGCTATTCCTCCTATTTTGGATATTGTGGATGATGCTTTTTCGGAGGCTAACTTAACTCCTGATTCTTTTCCTCCAGCTGCTGTTAAGCCAGACAGATACTAAAGGGTTCCTGATTCCCACCAGTTTTTATACAAGTACCCTACTGCTGACCCTGAAACCATTTCTCAGGGTCCTAAGGGCGTAAAGGCCACTTCTGCTAAAAAAACCCATTCCCACTGAGAAGGATTCCAGATCTTTAGAAAGATGGGGTAGAAAAGTGTACACTTCTGCTACTTTATCTATTAGGGCTTTAAACTGTCAGTTTCATATGCTGAAATACCAGCAATTTCTCCTGTCTGTTCTAAAACAAAAGCTGACTTCCAATGTTAAGTTGTCAATCTCGCCTTCATTCTTGCTGGATGGGTTCGGAGCCGATCCTCGGCTCCGACTCGGACGCTTACTAAAGCTCGAGAGCTAATTTTACCGGCTCGAGGCAACCCTATATCCCATGATGCAAGGCGATGACTACCCAGATCTCGTTTGCCGCTTTCACTTGCGAGGTGCTTTTTTTACCGGCTCCTGATAAGTTTTTTCAAAATTCAGACTTTTAGTCTCACCCCTTTAGTTTTAGTCACTACTGTTGTGTAAACTCTTAATGATTAGTTTAACCCTATTCCCGTTAGTGTTCCCTATTTTTCTGGTTATTTATCCCTTCCCCTAAGTTAGGCCTTAAGCCTCCCCCTTTCCTAATTTTTTTGTCAGGGAATTCTGTGTGGTGTTTGAGTGTGTTTGTATCCCTGTTTAAATTTTTTATTATTGGATTGGGTGTTTATTGTGTGTGTGTCCGTGTTTTTTGTTACTTAGTGGTTCCTCAACGCAGTTATGTCGAAGGACACAAAGGTCTCAGGCTTCAAGAAGTGTGACTCGTGCTGTCAGAAGATGTCTGACAGACTGTCACACTTCTTGTGTTTACTGCCTGGGACCTCTGCACCTGCAGGACTCTTGTGCTATTTGTCATGCCTTCAGCCCAAGAGTCCTGCAGGAGTGCAGAAATAAATTAATACTGAGGGGCTTGTTAAAGCCTGAGAGCTCCCCGACTAAGTCGGCTCCGGGGAAGCCCTCGAAACCAGTTAAGCCTTCGGCTCCAAGTCCTAAGCCATCGGCTACTGGTTCGCCTTCTGTGACGAGATCGGCTCCCGCCAGAGCCGATCCTTCTATGTCACAAGCTACAGTATCGGCTCCATCCGGCGCCGATGCTGCTAAATCTGGGCACTCAGTGTCGGCTCCGGCTGGAGCCGACGTATCTTCGGCTCCACCTATCTCAAAAAAGAGATCAAGATCCCCTTCGTTGGAGTCGATACATTCAGCTCCGAGATCACCCCTGCTCTCAGAGCAGAGCCATCGGAGCTGGTCTTCTCGGTCATTCAGGCTGTCTGACCACGACCTTGAGAGAGTGGTGAGTAGACTATTAAAGTCTCAGTCATTGGCCCAAATGCTCCATAGCCCGTCTCAACAGACGGTAGCTATCACACATCCACCTAACATTCCTCCTTCGACTCTCCTACAGAGCTCGGAGCCAGAGCTCCTCGGAGCCGTGACTGTTTTGACTTCGGAGCCGATACCACCACCCCCCCCCCCCTTCGACTCCGTCGTCCTCTGCTCCGATTTCCTCCTTGAGGCCTTCATTGGAGGGATCCGGGCGTCTGGTTTCACTCGTCGGCTCCGAGGGGGCGAGTGGCATCGGACCCTTGTCCGACCCCGTTCTCCCTCTCGGAGCTTTGGCGCTGGTGAGCTCAGCCCCAACATCGGCCTCGGAGCTGTCCCTGTCGGTGCGGCCTGGGGTTCCTATCTCTTCGGAGCCGGAGCCGCCTGACCTTTCAGACTGGGGGAGCCTTCGAGGTGATGAGGAGTGTACTAGCCCTAGGGCATAGTCAATGGTCAGTTCCATCAGCTCCTCCCACTACAGTGCCTGCTGACGTCTCTTCCCACTCTCTTGCTCCCGGACCCAGAGATCCAATGCCTCAGGTTTCCCCACTGGGAATATCTTCCTCTTCCGAGGCTTCTCCTGACCCGTCAGGTGAACCTCTGCGTAAGAGGACATGTAAGAGGAAACATCTAGACTCCCCCGAGTCTATTGCATCCGATACTGACTTGGATGAGTCGGAGGGATCCCCAAGGTCCCCCTCTGAGGATGTCTCTTTCTCAGACATCCTTGAACTCCTTAAGCAGAGGGGGAACTGGCCTTCCCTTAATCCTTCCAAGGACGAGTCGGTATACCTGGAGGCGTTCGGGTCTCGACCCTCCACCTCCTGGGTGTCTCCGCCTTTCGACCCTCTTATGGACGTGGTGGCTCAGAAGACGTGGATGGCCCCAGATTCGGTGGAACCCATTCCTCGGAGGCCTTCTAAATTCATCACGGCCCCACCTGATAGGCAATATTTGACAAAAGGTGTCCCGGTTGATGCCATGGTGGTGGCTGCAGCCACCAAGAAGGAACTAGCTGATCCTTCAGTACCTGTCCATCCTCCTAACAAGGATTCCAGGACTATGGATAGGTACGGCAAGCGAATTTTTTCTTCAGCGACCTTTGCCATGCGATCGCTGAACTACTTGTGTCACTTCACCCGCCTTCAAAGAGATGTTCTTAAAGATTTGGGAGAAGTTTTACAGGATCCGTCAGCTGCTGGGTCCCAGGATAAAATTAACTCACAGCTAGGAATCCTAAACTCTATTGTTAACTCCTCCATGCGGCTCATTTCATATGCAGCCGATGGAGTGAGTAGGGCCACAGGCACAGGAGTGGCTTTAAGGCGTCAATCCTGGATGCGGCTTTGTAATTTTGCAGACCCCTTCAAGGCATCCTTCACAAACTCTCCTTTTGATGGTTCGACCTTGTTCGGACCTCAAGTGAAAGACACCTTGACTAGATGCGAACAAGATGGCAAGACTCTTTCTGCCGTAGGAGTCCGTTTCTCCACCCCTTCAAGACTTTACCCAAAAGGTCAGAAGGGAGGGAAAATGTGGTTCCGCAAATCTCAAGGAGTCACGTCTGACGCACAAGGTCAGTTTACCCCCAGAGGCAGAGGGGGTAACAGCAACATACGCCGCCCTAGAGGCAGAGGGGGTCTGCAGAATCAGGGTAGCAGGGAGCCTCTTTCTGACCAACCCTTCCAGCATCCCTGAGATGTTGCCCACCTTCGGAGGCAGTCGGGGGAAGATTATCGCTGTACCCAGAAGCCTGGCTTTCCCTTTCTCAAGACAAATGGGTACAGTCGATTATATCCGAGGGTTACAAAATTCCCTTTATTCAAACCCCAGTTCAGCAAAAGGGAACCCTTCCAGACGTTCCACCTGGTCTAAGGGAACTAGCAGTACCAGAGATATCAAAACTGCTAGCAAAAAGAGCCATCCAGCCAGTCCCAACAGACCAAATAGGATCCGGAATCTACTCAAGGTTCTTTTTAGTACCAAAAAAGACAGGGGACTGGAGACCAATATTAGATCTCAGCAAACTAAACAAGTTTGTAAAGAAAACAAGATTCCGGATGGTCACGCTTCAGTCCATTCTACCCTTTCTGGGCAAGGACAATTGGATGTGCTTGGTGGACCTTCAAGATGCGTACTATCACATAAAAATTCACAGGCTCAGAAGGTTTCTCCGCTTTCGGCTGGGGGACAGTCACTTCCAATTCAGAGCCCTGCCATTTGGACTCACTACAGCCCCCAGAGTGTTCACCAAATGTATGGCAGTGGTTACGGCTCACCTGAGACGTCAAGGATTCCAGGTGTTTCCATATCTAGACAACTGGCTCCTCACTGCCACCACCAGGCATCAACTTCTCCAAGCCAGAGATTACACCATTCACATTTGCAGAGGGCTAGGGATTTCTATAAATTTCGAAAAATCTGCCTTGTCGCCTTGCCAATCTATTACCTTTATAGGCGCCAAATTGGACACCGTACAACTTTCAGCAAAGTTAACAGACCAAAGGATCTTGGATATTATAGGTTCATAGGTTCATAGGTTTATACTAGGCTATCTGCCCTAAGGCATTTATAAGCCTAGCCCAAATTTTTGTGGCTTACACCACCCCTTATATGAAAAAATACTGTGCCCATTAGTTTGTTGTGCCTCTGTCCAGCAGTGACACAGAGATGATTCCCGGGGTAAACCTACGATCTCCCATCCACAGGTCTAGATTTCTCTTGAACAGAGTCAGCGAGGTGCTCTGCCTCACATGGACCGGGATTTTATTCCACAGCATAGGGAGTCTCTGAGTGATAAATCTATCCCTCCAGCATGTCCTATTTATATCCGTGCTAAGGTTTAAGTCGCTTGCTCTAGTGGTTTTGGTGGATTTGGATTTTTTGAGGTGGAGCATGTCCATTAATTCCGGGTTGGACATGGCCTTGTGTGTCAGGCACATGTCACCTCTGAGCAGACGGTATGCGACTGAATAGAGCTGGAGTTTCTTCAATCTGGCAGCATATGACAGATTTTGGAGTCCTTTATCCTTTTGGTGAGGAACTTTTGGGGTCTCTCCAATTGCTGCAGATGTCGGGTGAGATACATCCCGAATGGGGCATTGTACTCGATCATTGGACTGATAAGTGAAGAGTACAGGGGAACAATGACCGCACTAGATCTGGATGTGAATCCCTTCATGATCAGGTGGGCAATGTAGAAGGTCTTTCTAACCACTTTAGCAACGTGAGTGTCAAAAGAAAGGCCACTGTCAACCTGGGTCCCCAGGTCCCTGATAACCTCTTCTGTGCTTAGTGGATTGCCACCTATATGGTAGCTTGGGGTTACCTTGTTTTTCCCGAAGGGTATGACTATACATTTTTTGGCGTTTAACTTCAGGCCGTGGCTCTGGCACCAGCTATCTGTTTCCGTGAGTCCCTTCTGAAGGATATCCGTGTCCGATGCACTTTCCACTATGGCGCCCAGTTTGCAGTCGTCTGCAAACTTTGTCAGCCAAAGTCCTCCCATGTTGGCCTGTACTTCTGAGAAGTAGATGCCGAACAATAGGGGGCCAAGGACCGAGCCCTGTGAGACACCACTTGTGACCGGCTTGGAGTCTGACACAGCGCCAGCAACTCTAACCCTGTAGGTTCTGTTTTTAAGCCAGTTTGCAACCCATCTTGTGACATATGGGTTTACATTTAAGCTGGTAAGTTTTTCTACAATACCCGAGTGGGGTATTGTGTCGAAAGCCTTTGCAAGGTCAAGGTAGGCTGTATGGACTGCCTTTCCCTCATCAATGGCCTTGGTGACTGTTTCGAAGAAGTCGACCAAGATCAAAAGGCATGATCTTCCCTTGACAAAGCCAAACTGGGTCGGGTCCAATGTCTGCAAGTCCCCTATATCTTTGTTTATGAGCTCCATTATGATCCTCTCCATAGCTTTGTAGACTAGACTTGTTAAGCTTATGGGGCGGTAATTACCAGGGTCCGTAGAGGTGCCGCCTTTGTGGAGTGGGACCACAGTTGCCGTACGCCACTCCTTGGGCACGTATCCTGTGGTAAGGCTGAGATTAAACAGCTGCCTTATGTGCAGGTTTAATACCTCATTTAGCTCGTGTAGCACACAGCCGGGGACACCATCCGGTCCCATTGATGCTGTGTTTTTAGCTTTAGAGAGAGCAGCTTTCACCTGCGCATTTGAGATGTCCGGGAGGCTACACTCGGCTGGGATAGTTATCTCTCCTTTAGGGGAGAGGGGTGAAGTTTGCACTGAACCTGTCTGCCAGTATGTTGGCAATGTCTGTGGGTTCAGTGATTTTGTATCATTTTGGACTAATTCTGAGCATATCTGGGAGTTTCCACCCAGGTTCCTAACATAGCTGAAAAAGGCCTTATGATTGTCCTTTGAATCCATGGCAATTTTTCTCTCAAAATTGGCCTTAGTTGATTTTATGAGTGCTCATATTTTTTTACTAATAATGATCAGGGGTGACTTCCCTTTTATGGATTTTGTTCTATCATGTAATAGCTTTCTCCTCTTATTGTAAAGTTTGTTAATGGCTGGGGTCCACCAGACTGGACATTTGCCCTTTGTGGAAAGAGTCTTGGTTTTATTTGGGATTGCCTGATCCATGCAGTCCTGGAGTTCATAGAAGGCATTTGTAAGGGCTTCCGCAGCTTGGGTTGTGGTTTCCTCTGGCTCAGGGGCCTTGAAGGATACCACACCAGTCTTGAGTAGTGTGAAGTTTGCTTTAGAGAAGTTCTTCACTATGGTCTTTTTGTTTGGGGTGGGGGCGGGATGTGGATTTCCAGTGAGATTAGTTTATGATCAGATCTCACCAATGAGGGATATACTTCCGGTGTGGAGCATTTTGTCCCCATGTTTGTGACAATGAGATCTAGTATATTTTCTCCTCTCGTGGGAACAGTGACTAGCTGTTCCATGGCATTTGAATTTATGAACTCCAGGAACCGTTGGGCTAGAAAGTTAGGGCTTGAGTAATGTTCCCAGTCTATATTCAGGTAGTTGAAGTCACCCAATATGATGGTGTTTGGAGATACATTTATACCCTCCAGTGTCTTCAGGAAGGCTGTGTGGGGTTCCTGAGTTTGAGAAGGTGGCCTGTAGCATGCTACAATTTGTAGAGCAGTTTTGCCTATGGTTAGTTGCACCTGGATGGTTTCCGAAGCTTCGTGCGTTGCCACCAACCTGGAGGTGTGGGTATCCTTTATGAATATGGATACACCCCCTCCTTTTGTGGTGTGGTCCGGGTTTTGGGGCGGAACACATGATATGAGGTAAAACCTAATAGTGCGGGGTGCTCTCAGGAGCCTTGAACCAGGTTTCAGTTACAGCACAGACATCGATGTTCTCCATACTGAGAAGGGCCTCGAGTGCGTGCATTTTGATATTTAGACTTCTGGCATTGAGCAGCATTACCCTCAGTTTCTTCCCATTTTGTTTTCTAGGGTGGTAGGTTTAGAATTTGAGCCTTGCCTAAAAAGGCACTATGGGGTGGCAAGAGCCTTAGCCAATATCCGGAATCCCAGGGTGACGGGTGCAAGCTGTCCCTTGAAGCAGCGTGGCTTGTCAAGCATGTCATCCCAGGCAGACAGACACTGGATCCCCTTTGAATGACACCAGACATTAAGCCAATTGTTAAAGCTGATCATCTTGTCTCTATATTGTGGCATCATTCTTGGTGAAGGAAGGATACTGCTCAGGGTTAGGGTCATACCTGCCTGGGCTACATAATCAGAGAGCTCCTCTATGTCTCTTTTCATGTAGTCCAGGGAGGTGTGTCTCAGGTCGTTCACACCAGCATGGACAATGACTGTGTCATATTTGTACTTGCCGTGGAGTGACCCGAGTGCTTGTGTTATGTGGCGGATTCTAGCCCAATAGGCAGCTTACTGTGACCCTCTCCTTGTTCAGCCTGGTGAGTGGGACGTCAGTGTGTCTGACTATGGAGTCACCTATGACAAGTATGTTTGGTGTTGTATTTGGCCTTAAGGGCTGTGACTGCTTTGCACACTGCTTTTGTGGTTTATGTGTTGCTTGTGGGGTGTCTTGAGGTAGCAGTTGTTTGGGTGTCTGCTTTGGAGGCCTCTGCCGTTTAGGTAAATTTTACTCAGAGCCTCCAGTATGTCTTTGTGTGTTTATGTGTTTGATTCAGTGGAGTGGTAGCATTATGTGAGGCTGGTTTTGTGGTGTGTGTAGTTGCCTTCTCCTCCTGTCTGGTCTTGCCAGTCCTGAGTTGAGAGAGCTCAGCCTCCAGTTTGGCTAAATAGCTGCATCTCTCAAGTATTTGTGTTATGTGGGAGGAAGAGAGGGTTGTCTGTGTACATGAGGCAGTTATAACATTGCCTCAAGATTCCCAGATTCACCAGCTGGACCGGAGAGGAGATTGACAACTGACCTTTGGACATGCTAGAATAATACTGGGAAATCCTTAATTGAAAACAAGGGCCAGTGGGGAGTGAGGGTGTAGTGCTTTTAATTTTTAGTGCTGACTTATATAATTGCTTTAGTGAGCAAGTGCCAGGTAACTTGAGTGCAATGTGTTACAAGTAACTAAATGCAAAAACGACAAACAGTAACTTTCTTTCAAGTGAAACAAGGAAATAAGTACAGTAAGCAATGCAGATATCACTAGTGATCCACAGAAGCGCTGAGAAGTTGCGTATTAGGTGGAATTAGCTTCCTGGGAAATAACAAGCAAAACCACATCCATGTGATTCTTCTCAGCAACAAAATTCAGGCCAGATGTGCTCTGAAAGTATTGGGTCTTATGGCAGCCACCATAACACTTCTTCCCCTTGCCCGCTTTTACATGTGTCTCCTACAATGGATGCTGTTCGCCCAATGGTCCTTTCAACAACTTCCCATGCGTCACAGGATCATAATAACTCCAACTTGCAAAAGGCATCTGACCTGGTGGATATTGTCCCCTCAAGTCCATCAGGGCAGACCCTTTGTTCCTCCCGCCCCGGTCGCCACGGTTACATCGGACGCCTCCCTGATCGGGTGGGGGGAGCATTATCAGGGCAGGATGGTCCATGGCACTTGGCAACCTTTCGAATGCCACCTGCACATAAATGTCCCGGAGTTGAGAGCAGTGCTTTTAACGTTGCAAGCCCTCCACGACTCTCTTCCCCTGGGAACGATTGCAGTCCAAACTGACAATATGTCCGTAGTGTGGTATATCAACAAGCAGGGCGGAACCAAGTCCTATCCACTGTGTCGAGAGGCGCTCAGACTTTGGCAGTGGGCAATCTCTTCTCAGCGGTTTCTGATAGCAACGCATATCCCCGGGAAATGCAACATCATAGCGGACAGGTTGAGCAGAGCTGTTCTCATGCCTCACGAGTGGTCTCTCAAACAATCTGTGACGGAAGAGATTTTTCTGAAGTGGGACCTTCCTTGCTGCGATCTTTTTGCTACCCCTCAAAACAGAAAATGCCCCGACTTCTTCTCTCTCTTCCCCCTTCCAGGCCATCCCCCCAGAGACGCTCTAATCCAAGATTGGCCCCGGGGACTTCTTTATGCCTTTCCTCCTTTCCCTCTGATACCACAAGTAATTCAGAAAGCAACCGCCTTGAGAGCCAAGTTGATTCTCATTGCCCCTTATTGGCCTCGACAGATATGGTTTCCGTTCCTACATCGTTATCTTTTGGTACAGCCATGGCATCTGGACCCGGTTCCAGATCTTCTGACCCACCAGTCGGGGCAGCTGCACCAATCCATACCTTCTCCTCAACCTCACTGCTTGGTTGCTCCACGTCCATCCCTAGCCAGGCTTCCTATGATTTCTAATCCCGTCTGGGATATCATAGTAGCTTCCCTTAAATCTTCCACCAGAAGGATTTACACTAGTAAATGGCAACGTTTCTCCTTCTGGGCAAAAGCTAGGAATATAGATCCTTTTACTGCTCCGATTCATTCGGTCTTGGACTTCCTAGCCGAGATTTTTCATTCAGGATCTTCTTCCTCCACAGTAAAAGTTCAGCTGGCAGCCATTTCAGATATTCATATAGGCTTGTTGGACCACAACATCATGTCACATAAACTTTGCAAGGCATTCCTTAGAGGTATATTTTTACTTAAACCTCCAATTAGAGACCCCCCCACCACAGTGGGATCTAAATTTAATTTTAACATCCTTGATTCTTCCCCCTTTCGAACCTGCGGCTACCTGTTCATTGAAATTTCTTTCTTGGAAGACACTCTTTCTAGTCGCCATTACTTCTGCCAGGAGAGTATCTGAGCTTCATGCCCTCTGCATTCGTCCTCCCTACTTAATCTTCCACAAAGACAGAGTTTCTCTAAGGACTAATCCGTCTTTCTTACCCAAAGTGGCATCGCAAACGAACTTAAATCAATCTATTGATCTTCCAGTTTTTTTCCCAAATTATTCTAATAGAGCGGAACAAAAACTACATTATCTCGATGTTCACCGCCAACTCAGATATTATCTGGACAGAACCAAACTTTTTAGGAAATCTGATCAACTGTTTTTATCCTATGCAGAGAACAGGAAAGGCCTTCCAGTATCGAAGGTAACTCTATCTAGATGGCTGTCTTCTGTGATTACTTGCATTTATCAGCTCAGAGGTAAAGAGTTGATTTCTAGGCCAAAAGCCCATTCTACCAGAGCTCTAGCTACATCTACAGCTTTTCAGGCTAGACTTCCAATAGACACTATTTGTGCAGCAGCCACATGGGCCTCTCCTCATACCTTTGTTTCACATTACAAATTAGACTTGGCCTCCAGAGACAGAGCGAATTTTGGTTCCACCGTTCTCAAGAGTCTGTTCCATTGAGCCACCCAGGATAGAGGTGCTAGGGACGCGGTCCCATCCAGCAAGAATGAAGGCGAGATTGACAACTTAACATTGAGAAGTTATGTACCTACCATAACGTTCCTTTGTCTTCTCTCGCCTTCTTTCTTGCGTCCCGCCCACCATCCCCCTAGCCTGGTCAGACCGAGAAGATTGTTCCTCTTCCCTTAAGAGTCTTAATCCAATTTTTCCAACTAATCAGCTTTCTAGTGTCACTAGATCAGGTTGATCTTTTTCGGGGGATTATTATTGTTATTATTATTACCTCTTCCTCCTCCTCTCCAGTTGGAGGAATATATTGCATAATTTCCTTGGCTACCAAACGAGATCCGGGTAGTCATCATCTTGCATCATGGGATATAGGGTTGCCTCGAGCTGGTAAAATTAGCTCTCGAGCTTTAGTAAGTGGCCGAGTCGGAGCCGAGGATCGGCTCCGGACCCATCCAACAAGAAAGAAGGCGAGAGAAGACAACTAACATGGAACGTTATGGTAGGTACATAACTTCTCATTTCCGCCTGTGCAGATGATAAGGAGCTACAGGACTTAATGCATGCCACTGAACAAGTTGGAAAGCATGGTTTACACCGTGGATTTGATGCCTTGGAGGCTTCTTGTAGGGCTGCTGCCTCTGGCACAGTAATTAGAAGGCATGCATGGTTAAAGGAACAAAATTTGCCAGATCAAGTAAAGGCTAAATTATTGGATGCTCCTGTTCAGCATAATGTTTTGTTTGGATCTAAAGCTGAAGAGGTGATTAAAAAGATGGAGGACAAAGCAAAATCCATGCAAACAGTTAAAGATTTCTTACAAGTACAGCCACCCAGATTTAGTAGGAATTGGCCTACAAAAAATTGGCCCTTTCCCAATTCAGACAGGCCTCAGAGGTAGATACAGACACTCCCGAGGAAGGCCTCAAATGCAAGCCTCTTATAGACTAAGACAGTGGACTGCTTCCACCCCTAGGGGAGGAGAGGACAGGTCGCAAGCTCATCGGAAACAGACTCAATGACTCCCTCTGTTGGGCTGCAGGAACTTCTTGCCTGGAATCCCCTCTCGGAGGAAAACTTTCTCTTTTTCACCTAAATTGGACTCCTATAACCCAAGACAAGTGGGTTCTGGATGTAGTTTCAAGAGGTTATAAATTCCATTTTCATACCCTATCAAGGCCAAGCGGATGGCCAGATCTTCCAAAACATCAATGGTCAGAGGCCTTAAACCAGGTGGAAGCTCTCTTGGCTATGAAAGCCATAGAACTAGTTCCACTTTCAGAGATGGGACAAGGTTTTTACTCAAGGCTCTTTCTAGTCCCCAGGAAGCAAAATTCATGGAGACCCATTCTGGATCTGTCAGTCTTGAACACTTTTCTAGAGATACCAAAATTCAAGATGCTTACTCTACAGCAGCTACTTCCAATGCTGACCAAAAATGCATGGATGGTAACTTTGGATTTAAAGGAGGCATATTTACACATTCCTATCAGGCAGGAATGCAGAAAATACCTCAGGTTCAAGGCCGGATCGAGACGCTCTCAATTCTCTGCGCTGCCCTTTGGATGGTCTACTGCACCCAGGGTCTTCACCAAATGCCTGGCTCCAGTAGTAGCTTATTGCAGACTCGAGGGAATTCAAATTTACCCTTATCTGGACGACTGTCTTATTCAGGCAGACAGCAAGGATGTCTTACTCCAGCATCTAGAGTTTGTTCAGAATCTTCTCAAGTTCCTGGGATTCACTGTAAACATAAAAAAGTCAAATTTGACACCCTCACAACAGATAATTTTTCTGGGCGCTTCTTTAAACACAACAACCCATATGGCATTTCTGACATGCGAAAAGCAATTACAGCTGGCCTCAACTTTCAAAACCTTGGCAACTTTAACTCAGCTATCTGCAAGGAGATTCCTGCAGGCTTTGGGTTACATGGCCTCCTGCATCCTTCTCGTACCATATGCAAGACTACATATGAGGAAAATACAGTGGTACCTAAAAAGTGTATGGTCTCAGCATTGCCACAGTGTAGACATACTGATCTCCATCCTGCCTTGTCTTCAAAAGGAATTCCTTTGGTGGTCCAAGGCATGTACTCTAAACAAAGGAAAACCCTTCTGTCTGCCTCCTGCCACTCAGATACTGACCACGGACGCCTCAGATTATGCATGGGGAGCCCATTTTCAGGGCAACTGTCTGCAGGGCCTATGGACAAAGGATCAGAAGCACCTGCATATCAATTTAACGGAAATGTTAGCCGTTCAGAAAGCTGTATTGGCCTTCAGGAATCTTCTACAACCAGGACAACTACTGATACGGACAGACAACACCACAGTTATGTGGTGCATAAACAAGCAAGGGGGATCTCATTCCTATCCCCTTTGCAGACTAGCCATGGATCTTTGGAACACAGCTCTAGCTTGCAATCTGGACCTTCAAGCACAGTTTCTACCAGGGAAGCAAAACTTCCTGGCAGACAGTCTGAGCAGAAACCTTTCCGGACCCACACGAATGGATGCTGGATACCGAAATTTTCAAGATTACTGCAGTCTGGGGATGTCCTCACATAGACCTCTTTGCATCCCACCTCAATCATCAACTACAGATTTTTTGCACCAGGACTTTCCATGAACTAGCTTGGAAAGTGGATGCACTATCATTCAGTTGGAGAAACCTCTCGGGATATGCCTTTCCACCTCTTCCTCTTCTTCCACAAGTATTATTAAAGATCAAACAGGACAAGCCCAAGATGATAATCTTGCTGGCCCCAAATTGGCCTCGACAGTTCTGGTACCCAACTCTGAAAAACCTCTGTCTGGAGCCCCCTTGGGTTTTACCACAGACTCCGAACCTTCTGTCCCAACACCAGGGTCAGGTTCTACACTCCCATGTCAAAACTCTCAGCCTGGCGGCCTGGTTAATCCAGGGTCTTTGAATCATTCTCTCCTACCCAAGCAGGTTATGGATGTCATTTTAGAAGCCAGACGTCCTAGCACTAGAAAGTCTTATGCAGGAAAATGGAAAAGATTTTGTTCCTGGATGCAGGCTCAGGATTCTGATCCTCTTATTCCTAACATTCCTCAGATTCTACTTTACCTGACAGACCTCTTACACAAGGGTCTTTCTTTCTCTTCCATAAAGAGTCATGCCTCTGCTATTTCTGCTCATTATAATACAGACCCTCCAATCTTTTCCCACCAGCTCATGAGACAGTTTCTCAGAGGAGCTAAGAACTTAAGGCCCCCTAGATCTCCTCCCATTCCTGCTTGGGATCTCAGCTATGTTTTGGAAAAGCTCACCTTACCTCCTTTTGAGCCTGCTGCCACATCTGACATCAAGTTTTTATCTTGGAAGACAGCCATCCTGTTAGCTCTGACCTCTGCCAGGAGAGTTTCAGAGTTGCAAGCTCTTGTGGCTGTAGAACCTTATATTATTTTTCATCAAGACAGGGTGTCTTTAAGGACTAATCGTACTTTCATGCCTAAGGTGGTTTCCAAAGTTGCTTTAAATCAAACTATTCACTTGCCAACTTTTTCCCCCACTCCTCAAAATAAAGGGGAAAGGATCTTGCATTCCTTGGACGTACACAGACAACTACGTTTTTACCTGGACAGAACCAAGGACATCAGGAAATCAGAGCAATTGTTTGTTTCTTATGCTTCAAGTTCCCAAGGTAAAGCCATTCTCAAAACAGACCATTTCTAAATGGATTGCTCATGGAATCAGATTTTGCTATTCACACCATGGAAAGCAAATCCCAGGGAGTATAAGGACTCACTCTACCAGAGCTGCTGCCACTTCAGCTGCCTTCCTCAGGGGAGTCCCTACCAAAGACATTTTGGAAGCTGCAACTTGGAGTTCAGTGCATACTTTTTCCAAGCACTACAATCTTCCTCTCTACTCTAAGTCCAGGGCAGGCTTTGCTTCTGCAGTCTTGCAGGGCCTTATAGCCACCCCCTCTACTTATGACCACCTCCCTTTCATTCTGCTTTGGGACTCTACCCTACAGTCATGACTGCAACAGTGAAACACGATGAACATAGTACAGTTGTGTACACTTACCATAAATGTAGATGTTCGAGAGTCTTCACTGTTGCAGTCTGGGTTTCCATACCTCCTGTCCCCTCTTATTTTTTCTTTTGTGTGGTTCCTTTTTTCACCCTTTTTCTGAGGTGTATTTGCAAAGGGTATGGGACCTTACTCATTTTGGAACTTCTGACATCTGGGGCGAGAAACTGGAGAACATGGCGTCGGCTGTCAGCTTTGTACTCCTGGCGCTCTGATGTCAGGGAGCATGGCTGAACAGCCGACGCCGGACCCAGACTTTGGGATTCTGGCCGACCGAGGACTGCCTGCCGGCAGGGGAGAACCCTACAGTCATGACTGCAACAGTGAAGACACTCGAACATCTACATTTATGGTAAGTGTACACAACTGTACTTTACCCTCCCTCCTTCCCCTCTCACTGGCTGGTACGTACCTATGTCTTCTACTCTTGCTACCTATGGGGAGTATTTTCTGGTAGCTGTAAGTTGTTTTTTGCTTTTCTTATGTATGTTTTATTAGCAATTGGAATTGCCTACATATTTAGAGGCACCTGACATCTGGGGCAAGAAAAATGGAAGAAAATGGCGTCTGCTGCATCTTATGTACCCCTGTCGCACTGACGTCAGGGAGGAGGCGACAGCAACCGACGCCGGACCAAGACTTTGGAACTCTGGCCGACTGCGGGACCACCTGATGGCAGGATAACCAGAGTGTAATGACTGCAGCAGTGTCTACACTCGAACATCTACATTTATGGTAGGTACAAAACTGTACTTTTTGAAGGAGGCAAGAAAGACTGCAACTAGAAATGTTTGTCATGTTTACAAGTGGAAGAGGTTTTCTAGGTGATTCCTAACTGTTATCAGAGGGCCGGGTATGGTATCTGCCCCTGTAGTTTTGAAATGTTTGTGAACTACTCAACAATGACTTATGCATCTGTCAAGATTCATCTTGTTGCTGTATCAGCTAGTCTGCTCATAGATGCCCCTTTTTCATCTCTCTCTTTTTCAGTTTACAAAAGGAATGTTGCAACTGAGATCCCCTCAAAAACAAATTCCTCCTCTTTGGGATCTCAACTTTGTTCTTGAAAAATTGATGTGATCTCCTTTAGAACCTGCCTTTCAGGCTAACATTGAGGTTTATCACTTAGAAAACTATTTTTGCTTATTGATCTGACATCTGCAAGGCATGTCACTGAGCTGCAGGCTCTCATAGTGGGCTAACCTTATCTGGTTTTCCACTAGAACAGGTTTCTGTGCACTAATCCTTCTCTCATGCCAAAAGTTGTTACTGAATTTATTACCATGAATCAAGCCATAACTCTCCCAGTTTCCTTTCTGTAACACAAAAATATGAAGAGAAGATTATGCATACCTTGAATATGCACAGGTATCTCGGGTACTACCTTGATAGAACTGACTAAGCCATCCAGGAAACCTGAGCAGCTGTTTTCCTGATGTTCATCGTGTTTCACTGTTGCAGTCATTACATTTGGGTAATCTGCTGGCAGGTTGCCCTCAGTCGGCCTGACTAACAAAGTCTTGGGTCCTGCGTCAGTTGCTGTCCCTTCTTCCATGACGTCAGGTCATCAGGGGTATAAAACATGCAGCTGATGCCATTATATCAGTCTTTCTTGCTGCGCAGTGCCTGAAGCAGAAGCAGATCACAAATGCCGGTCGGCTGACTCCTGAAATATTCATTTTCGAGTTTCAGAACCGAAGTCTTCAACTTAAAGCTATGTACCCCATTGGGGAAACTTTTTCTTGCTTCTTACCGATGTCAGTAAAAGTTAATAATTGTATTACTTGTGGGAAGCAAATACCTCATAAGGATTTACATTTGTACTGTATTCCTTGCCTAGACCCTGACCACGATGTACCTTGCTGTTGGTTTTGTGCTTTATTTAATCAGTGCACTATCCATCGTCGGTACATTTTTGCTTCAAAATATTTCGGTTCTCGGTTTAATTATCCAGAAATGACGTCTGTTAGCCATCCGACTACCGGAATACCAAAGAAAAATGCAAAGAAAAAGACAGAGACTGGCCGTTGAGGTCCAAAACTGCCAACGACTCTTCTCCTAAGCCAGTCGCCAGTTTGCCAGTACTCAGTGAGGTGCTTTTGCAGCCCCTGATACCTGCTGCTTCTGATTCGCAGGCTTCTACTGAGACCCATTCAGAGTCCGGTATGCCGTGAGATGCTTCACATATGGAACCCGTGGATGTCTCTACCTTGGATGGGTCCGGAGCCACTGAGCAGGCACCGGTGTCTGAGGGAGTATTCAGGCCTACAGATTTGCATATTAAACAGACTCCAGCTTCAGTGCTAAGGCCTAAATCTCGATCTCTGTCTAAAAAAAACAATGCCCTGGCCACATGTTCAGGCCCCTAGGCCTAAAAAACAAATGATCAAAATGGCTGAAGATTTAATTGCTCTAATCAGGGGTAGTCAACCCCCCCCCCCAAGAGGCCTAGGACTGAATTTGACTATGAATCTTCTGAACAGGACTCTGTTTTTTTCTGACACTTCTAATGATCTGGATTTGTCCATACCTACGTATGATGAGTCTGATGCAGAGGATTCCATTCCCTCTGCTTTCTCCACCTGAAGATTTCTCTTTTGGGGAAACTTTACATACCTTAAGGGAGCATTTCCACTTTGAAAGTCAGGATTTCTCTGAATCCAAAAAGATGCTTCGGGATTTCCTCTTTCTTCCTCAGCATAGGTCTTTGGCTATACCTCCTGTACTAGATATTGTTGATGTGTTTTCGGAATCCAGTATGGCCCCTGATTCCTTGCCTCCAGCCCCAAGCAAACCAGACTGGTACTACAGAGTTCCTGAGTCCCAAAAATTCCTTTTCAAAAATCCTGTTGCGGACCCTGAAACCATTTCTCAGGGGCCCAAGGGCATTAAGGCTTCTACTGCTAAAAATCCTACCAATTCTGATAGAGACTCCAGGACACTGGATAGATGGGGTAAAAAGGTTTATACTTCTGCAACCTTAGCAATCAGGGCTTTAAACTGTCAATTCCATATGCTAAAATATCAACAGCATATCATGGGACTGCTTAAACAGAAAATTATGTTGATTTCTGACTGTGCGGAGAATAAAGATTTGCAGGATTTATTGCATTCAGCTGAACAAGTTGGCAAACGTACTTTACAATGTGGTTTTGATTCTTTAGAGGCCTCTTGTAAGGCTGCTGTTACTGAGTCTGTGCTTAGAAGGCATGCTTGGCTTAAGGAGCAGTCTCTGCGTGATCATTTTAAACAAAACTTTTGGATGCTGCCTTAAAGCAGGATCGCTTATTTGGCAATAAGGCTGAAGAAGTTCTAAAAAAAATGGAAGATAAAGCTAAATCTATGCAAATTGTGAGTGATTTCTTACAAGTACAACCTCCTAGATTTAGTAGGCATTGGCCTACTGAGGACTGGTCCTTTCCAGCTCCTTCCAGAGCCACTACGGCCAAACCCAGACATTCCAAAACCACCAGGTTTCAGTCCCAAGGGACTAAACAATGGGGTGCTTCCACTTCCAAATCTGGAAACAACAAGGCCCCACCCTATGGTAAAAAGTCTCAATTACTTTCCTTTGAAATTACCAAGCACTTACCTCTGAGCTGCCCCTTTGGGGGGAAAATTGGCTCTTCATTCAAGAAACTGGCAACTTCTAACCCAGGACAAATGGGTTTTAAATATAGTGTCCCAAGGATACAGATTTCATTTCCACACGCTGCCAACTCCAAACGGGTGGCCAGACCTGCCCCAAAATCAGTGGGCAGAGGCTCAGAAACAAGTGTTGTCCCTCCTAAACATAAGGGCTATTCAGCTAGTACCAGAAGACGAAAAGGGACAAGGTTTCTATTCCAGACTTTTCCTGGTACCTAGAAAAGACAAATCATGGCGTCCAATTCTGGACCTCTTGACTATAAACACCTTCCTGGACATTCCAAAATTCAAGATGCTGACTCTTCACCAGTTACTTCCTATGCTAGGCAAGGATGCCTGGTTGGCAACTCTCGACTTAAAAGAGGCTTACCTGCATAATCAGGGAATCCTGCAGAAGATTCCTACGCTTCGAAGCAGGCTGCATGCATTATCAGTTCTCTGCACTGCCCTTTGGCTTTTCTACTGCGCCCAGGGTATTCACAAAGTGCCTGGCTCCAGTAATTGCATTTTGCAGGCAAAGAAATATTCAGATTTATCCATACCTGGACGATTGTCTAATTCAGGCAGAAAACCAGGCCATTCTTCTAAAACATCTGGCGTTTGTAAAAAGAGTTCTAACCTACCTAGGGTACACCATAAACAAAAAGAAATCTCAGCTGGTACCCTCTCAAAAAAATTACATTCCTGGGTGCAAGCTTGAATACAACTGCCCAGATGACTTTCCTTACGCCAGAAAAGCAAATTCATTTTGTGACTGACTTCAAACAGGTGGCCACAAAAACCCTGCTATCTGCAAGGCAAATACTGCAAGCCTTGGGGTTCATGGCCTCATGCATTCTTCTAATTCCATATGCAAGACTGCATATGAGGAAACTTCAGTGGTACTTAAAAAGTTTATGGAGTCAACATTGTCACAGCCTGGAAACAATGATTCCTATCATACCTTGCCTGTGCCTAGAGTCCCTATAGTGGGCAGAGGCCTGCCACCAAAACAAGGGACTGCCATTCACACCATCCCCTGCCGCCCAAACCCTAACTACAGATGCATCAGATTATGCTTGAGGGGCTCATCTGGCAGGGAAGTGCATTCAGGGCAAATGGAGCCCAAATCAAATGCACCTTCATATCAATCAAAAAGAAATGCTAGCTGTACAGAATGCACTGACAGCCTTCAAGGATTAACTTCATCCAGGACAATTGCTGGTAAAGACGGACAGCACCATGGTTATGTGGTACATAAACAAGCAGGAGGGTACACATTCCTACCCCCTCTGCAGACTACAATGAAGAAAGAGAATGATAGAAAACTCTCCAGGTGACCTCCGATGCTCTGAATCAAGTCACCAGCCACAAAGAAAAACAATATAAAATATATGAATTTATTTAAGCTCCACGCAAGCTTTTCGTCAGTTTAAACAAAACCAACTTACACCCTCTGCAGACTAGCCATGGCATTGTGGAACACGGCCTTGAGCTACCAAGTACAACTACAAGCTCAATTCCTGCCAGGAAAGCAGAATGTTCTGGCAGACGAACTAAGAAATCTCATGGACCCTCACGAATGGAAACTGGAACCACAGATTTTCAACATGTTGACATGCAAATGGGGGAGCCCAGACATAGATCTTTTTGCCTCACCCCAGAACTACCAGTTGGACAAATTTTGTACAAGAACTCATCACAAAAAAGCCTGGAAAGTGGATGCTCTGTCCTTCAGCTGGAAAAACCTATCAGTCTATGCCTTTACCCCTATGCCTTTGCTGTCCAAATTTCTACTAAAGGTCAAACAGGACAAACCAAAAATGATTTTGATTGCTCCAGACTGGCCTCGCCACCACTGGTACCAGCTCCTGCGCAGTGTGTCACACATTTCTCTGTGGCACCTGCTTCAGACACTTTCCTAACTTTCTCAGCAGGAGAACCAAATTCTGTACCCTCAGCTTCAAACATTGAATCTTGCATCCTGGCTTATCATTTAAATTCACCCTCAGCATCCCTCAACAAACCTGTGATGGATGTCATTTTGGAGGCAAGAAGACCTAGTACTAGAAAATCTTATGCTGACAAATGGAAAAGATTCTGTGCCTGGAGTCAATCTCAAGGGAGGAGTACAGCAGTGCCCAACTTACCTCAGATTTTGCAATATTTAACTAAGATGCTTCACAAGGGCCTGATGTCCTTCAAGGATGCATCTGCAGTCCTAACAAATAAGTTGTCCTGCCTCAGGCAGCCCTTCGGTCGGCCGGATTCCAAAGTCTGGGTCTGGCCTCGGCTGATGTCGCACTTCACCCGACGTCATAGCTGCTGTTAATTGGGTATAAAGGCATCAGCCGACGCCATTTTCCTCAGTCTTTCTTGCCGCGTGGCGCCCGAAGCAGAAGCTGTTCGCAAGTGCCGGTCGGTCAGAACCAGAGATTGCTACTACCGAAGACTTCTAAAAAGCTAAGTACCCCGTTAGGGACTCTTTCTTGCCTCAGCCGATGTCAGAAAAAGTGAATAACTGTTTAACCTGTGGGAAACAAATACCTCATAAAGATTTCCACTCTTACTGCCTACCTTGTTTAGGCCCAGACCACGACGTAGCAGCTTGTCTAGCCTGTGCTTCCTTCAACCGACGGACACTTAGACGTCGGTCGGAGTTTGTAGAGGAGTTTTTCGGCTCCGCTTTTGCTTACAACATGCCGTCGGAGACTCCGACTCCACAATTAGCTAAAAAGCGTAAGGAAAAGGACCGACACTCGCGGTCCGCGGTTTCGTTAAGCCAACCGCGAGTGTCTCGGTTTCGGCTGAAACAGAGTCCTCGGTTCTTCCTTCGGCCGAAAGCATACCTCCTACAGCCGAGGCCTCATCCAGCATGGCTGCATCTGCTACTGAAATTCCACCTGCTCTTACAAGTTCTCAGGATTTATCAGATACTATCCCTTTAGATATATCTACTCCTGCACGTGGAGCTGCTAAACCCCCTGCATCCATGTCAATTAAGGCTTTTTCCAGGGCTGAAGCAGCTAAATCTTCAAAGACCGTGCCTGCTAAAACCCCCTCTCACAGGCCTAGCTCTAGTACTCAAATGCTTAGTCTAGCAGAGGATCTCATTTCTTTGATCAGGGAATCCCAGTCTCACCCTGACAGGGCCTCTCAACCCCCTCCAGAGAAAAGGCCTAGAGCAGAGCCCCCTGAGCCAGTTTCTACAGATTACTCCTCTGATGATTCAGAAAATACTAATCCTCCAGAAGGCCCTTATTCTCCATATGAGGACTCTGATGCAGAAGACTCCATCCCTTCTGCCTCTCCTGAGGAATTTTCTTTTTGGGAAACCTTGCATGCTATGAGAGAACAATTTCAATGGCAGGGCCAGGATTTTTCAGACTCTAGGAAAAGGCTTAGGACCTTTTTACATTTGCCACAGCATAGGCCTTTAGCCATTCCTCCAGTACTTACAGTTGTGGATGATGCATTTAATGATGCTTGTACTGCCCCTGACTCTCTTCCTCCGGCCCCTGCTAAGCCCGACAGATACTACAGGGTTCCGGACACACATTATCACTTGTATAAGGCTCCTATTGCAGATCCTGAAACTATTTCACAGGGCCCCAAAGCTGTAGCAGTTGCCTCTGCCAAAAACCCCCTCCCCTCTGAAAGAGAATCTAGGGCATTAGAGAGATGGGGTAAAAAAAAGTTTATACTTCTGCTACTCTTTCGGCTAGGGCCTTAAACTGTCAATTCCACATGATTCAGTATCAGGAATTTCTGTTAGATCAGCTAACTAAAAAACTGTCCTCGCCTGAACCTTTAGACCGTAAGTCCCTTCAGGATTTAGTACATAACACTCAGCAGGTCAGTAATCATTCCTTAAAATGTGGCTATGATGCACTGGAGGCTTCCTTTAGATCAGCTATGACTGGTACAGTGATCAGAAGGCATGCATGGTTAAAAGAACAATCCTTACCAGACCATGTAAAGTCAAAGCTTCTAGATGCTCCCATGGAAAAACACAGTTTGTTTGGCTCCCCTGCACAGCAAGTGTTGAAGAAGGTGGAAGAAAAAGCGAAATCTGTCCAGACAGTCAAGGATTTCTTACAGGTCCAGCCTCCGAGGTTTAGTAGGAACTGGCCTTCCAAGAATTGGTCCTTTCCAGACACCACCAGAGCACAGAGTCAGAAATAGGCGCCCAAGAGGCAGAGGTCAATCCAGAGGTGCCTATAGGGGACGTCAGTGGCAGCCTAACAACCAGAGAAGTACTGCCACAGACCCAGCTACTACCACTTCCACAGGACAATCACAGTGACTTGGCTCTGAAACCGCCTACCAGGGAACAACTACAAGCACCCTTAGGCGGAAAACTATCCTTATTTTCAGTAAACTGGCATTACATTACAGGAGACAAATGGATTTTACAGACAATCGACAAAGGCTACAGGTTTCACTTCCATACTCTACCAAGGAAGAGAGGAATGCCAAACCTACCTCCAAACCAAAAGACAAGCGCTCTAGAGCAAATAGACTACTTACTAAGGATGAGAGCTATAGAAAAGGTACCGGCTATGGAACAAGGACAAGGATTTTATTCCAGACTTTTCCTGGTACCAAGAAAGGAAAACCAATGGAGACCTATCCTCGACCTGTCCGCTCTGAACACATATCTCATTGTTCCAAAATTCAAGATGCTGACCCTACAGCAACTTCTTCCCATGCTGGGCAAGGAGTCTTGGCTGGTGACTCTAGATCTCAAGGAGGCATACCTGCACGTCCCCGTACGACCAAATTGCAGAAGATACCTCATATTTCTTGCAGGATCAGAGCATTATCAATTCTCAGCATTGCCTTTTGGTTTATCTACTGCGCCCAGAGTATTCACGAAATGCCTGGCATCAGTAATTGCTCATTGCAGGCTCCAGGGAATTCAAATTTATCCATACCTGGACGACTGCCTGTTACAAGCGGACAGCAAAAACAAATTAACAAAAGATTTGAGAAAGGTTATTCACCTATTGCAAGCCCTGGGATATACAGTCAACACAAAAAAGTCCAGGCTGATACCATCCCAAAGGATAACTTTCTTGGGTGCAGAACTGGACACATCAAACCAAATGGCATTCCTCACAGCAGAAAAGCAGAAGCAACTACCACTCTACTTCATGGCATTAACAACGCAGAACCAGCTTACAGCAAGGAAAATCCTGCAAGCCCTGGGTTACATGGCATCCTGCATAATATTGATTCCACATGCCAGACTACATATGAGGAAGTTGCAATGGTACCTAAGGAATTTATGGTCTCAGCACAAGCACAGCCTAGAAACCCAAATTCCAATAATTCCATGCCTGAAGCAAGAATTCCAGTGGTGGGCCCAGGCCTGTCAATTGAACAAAGGACTGCCCTTCCACAGGCCTCACCCAAGCCAGACTATCACCACGGACGCCTCAGACCTCGGTTGGGGGGCACACATGGTGGACAAGTGCATACAAGGCTTATGGACTCAAGACCAGCTGAACCTACACATAAATCAAAAAGAGATGCTGGCAGTAAAGCAGGCAATTCTGACATTCAGACCGTTTCTTCAGCAGGGTCATTTGCTGATAAGGACGGACGACACCACAGTTATGTGGTATATCAACAAACAGGGAGGCACACATTCATATCCTCTATGCCGGATGGCAATGGACCTCTGGAATGTGGCCCTGAACCTCAACATTCAGCTCCAGGCCGTATTTGTGCCAGGAAAAGAAAGTATACTAGCAGACATCTTAAGCAGAACTACCACGAATGCCCACGAATGGATGCTGCATCCAGACATCTTCAAATCCATCACAAGGAAATGGGGACTACCAGAAATAGACCTGTTCGCATCCCCACACAACCACCAATTGAAAAAATTCTGCACAAGGACATACCACCCACTTGCTTGGAAGGTGGACTCCCTGTCCTTCAGTTGGGAAAACCTGACAGCATATGCATTCCCACCTCTTCCTTTGATGCACAAAGTGCTACTGAAGATCAAAGAAGATCACCCAAGGATCATCCTGATAGCTCCAGACTGGCCGAGGCAACACTGGTACCCGCTACTGAGGAGTATGTCTCGGGAACATGCATGGTCTCTACCCCTAGTTCCTCTACTGCTAACACAGAACAACTTCAAAATCCTGCATCCAAACTTGAAAACACTGCAGCTAGCTGCTTGGAACATTACATAAGACAAAATAACCCAGATTTATCTCAAAGGGTTAAAGACATTATGTTGGAGGCTCGCAGACCCTCAACAAGGAAAACTTATTCAGCAAAATAGAAAAGATATCTCATTTGGAGTGCCACAAAAGGGATAGATGCATCATTGCCAAACATAGCTAACATCCTGGAATATTTAGCAGAGCTTTTCCACAATGGCCTGTCTTATTCCTCCATTAAGATTCATGCATCAGCAATTTCAGCAGAATACAACATGGATCCTCCAGTCTTTTCTCAACCTCTACTCAGGCAGTTTCTGAGAGGAATTAAAAATGTAAAGCCACCAAGGAAACCACCATTGCCTACATGGGACTTGAACTTTGTGTTAGAAAAGTTGACACTTCCCCCTTTTGAACCAGCAGCAACAGCAGAATTACAGTACTTATCTTGGAAAACTGCTTTCCTGCTTGCAATCACTTCAGCAAGAAGGGTTTCTGAATTACAGGCATTAATGGCAGTACAGCCCTTCCTTATCTTCCATCAGGATAGAGTGTCCATGAGAACTAATCCTACTTTTATGCCAAAGGTGGTCTCCAGGGTATCATTAAACCAAGCAATCCACCTACCAACATTCTTCCCCAATCCACAGAACAGGGGGGAAAGACTACTGCATACCTTGGATGTGCACAGACAATTGCGCTACTACCTGGACAGAACCAAAAACAATAGGAAAACTGACCAGCTTCTGGTAGCATATGCAACAGGAATGGAAGGAAAAGCAATTTCAAAACAGACAGTCTCAAAATGGATAAGAAATTGCATTAGATTTTGTTACTCTTTTTATGGAAAGGCAACTCCAGAAAACATCAGACCTCACTCTACAAGGGCTACAGCCACTACTACAGCTTTCTTACGAGGAGTGGCTACCAAAGACATTTTAGAGGCTGCTACTTGGAGCTCCGTGCATACATTTGCCAAGCATTATAATCTACCTTTATACTCCAGATCCCGAGCAGGTTTTGCCACTGCTGTTTTGCAAGGGATCTTAACTACACCATAATCTCTTAGTGCCTCCTCCCCCAGTTTGGCTATGGTATTCTACCCATTTGTTAGGACTGCAGATGCATCCTTGAAGGACATAGTACAGTTTTGTACCTACCATAAATGTAGATGTCCGAGAGGTATGCATCTGCAGTCAGGATTACCCACCCTCCTTCCCCTCTGTGGTACTCCTAGGGTATTTGCCCATCTTGTAGCTAGCTGGGGGAATCTATTATGGTGTATTTGTTTGTATATATGTATATACATGTTTATTGTTATTTGCTCTCTACTGTTTGGAATCATTTGCATGTATCCAAATTTAGCCTTCCTAGAGGGCACCTGGCATCTGGGGCAAGAAACACTGAGGAAAATGGCGTCGGCTGATGCCTTTATACCCAATTAACAGCAGCTATGATGTCGGGTGAAGTGCGACATCAGCCGAGGCCAGACCCAGACTTTGGAATCCGGCCGACCGAAGGGCTGCCTGAGGCAGGACAACCCATTTGTTAGGACTGCAGATGCATACCTCTCGGACATCTACATTTATGGTAGGTACAAAACTGTACTTTTTTTTTCTTCCATAAAAATCCATGCCTCAGCCATTTCAGCTCATTACAACACAGCCCCCCCCCTCTTCTCTCATCCTCTTCTAAAGCAGTATCTCGGAGGGGCCAAAATCTTGAGACCACCCTGGAGAGCTCCAACCCCTGCCTGGGACCTTAAATTTGTATTGGAGAAACTCACTCTACCTCCTTTCGAGCCAGCTGCAACTGTAGACTTAAATTTCTTTCCTGGAAAACAGCCTTCCTTTTAGCAATCACTTCAGCTAGAAGGATGTCTGAGTTACAGGCCCTTATGGCAGTGGAGCCTTTCATCATCTTTCATGCGGACAGGGTGTCACTCGGGTCCAATCCATCATTCATGCCCAGGGTGGTATCCAGTGTGGCCCTTAATCAGTCCATTCATTTGCCAACTTTCTTTCCCAATCCACAGAACAAGGGAGAGCGGATTCTACATTCATTGGATGTACACAGACAACTAAGGTTCTACTTGGACAGGACTAAATCTCGAAGAAAATCTGAACAACTGCTGGTAGCATTTGCTGCAGGGGCAGAGGGGAAGGCTATTTCAAAGCAAACCATTTCTAAATGGATAAGCCATTGTATTAATTTCTGTTATAAGCACCATGGAAAACCTATCCCAGGGGATCAGACCTCACACCACCAGGGCTGCATCTACTTCAGCAGCCTTTCTCAGAGGTGTTCCTACCAGGGATATTCTAGAAGCCGCTACCTGGAGTTCAGTTCATACTTTCATCAAGCATGATCACTTACCACCTCCAGCTCAAAGCCTTTTTGGTGTATTTGTTTTTGTTTGGAGGTATATTTTTGTGTTTATATATATATATATATATATATATATGTATAAAAACACAGTTGCGTATTCAGGCTGTCCCTTCTTTTCCACTTCCTTTTTACTGCACCTCCGTACTGAATGCCAGCATGAACCACGAACAAGCGAAATGTATTAAAATACTAAATTATTTAATGTAAAACAACAAAATAGACGTAATGTTACGTCTATTTTGTTGTTTTACATTAAAGAATTTAGTATTTTAATACATTTCGCTTGTTCGTGGTTCATGCTGGCATTTAGTACGGAGGTGCAGTAAAAAGGAAGTGGAAAAGAAGGGACAGCCTTAATAGTGCCGGAACGCAACTGTGTTTTTGTGGATTATTCCTTTTGGTTACAAGTTGTTTTTTGTTTTATATATATATATATATATATATATATATATATATATATATATATATATATATATATATATATATATATTGCTCCCCATTTGGGGGGCACCTGACATTTGGGGCAGGAAAACTGATGTAATGGCGTTGGCTGCATGTTTTATACCCCTGACGACCTGACGTCATGGAAGGAGGGACAACAACCGACGCAGGACCCAAGACTTTTTTAATCAGGCCGACTGAGGGCAACCTGCCAGCAGTTTACAAAATGTAATGACTGCAACAGTGAATACACTCGAACACCTACATTTATGGTAAGTGTACACAACTGTACTTTTTGAGGCTTTGAATAGTCAGGCTGTCACTAGGCAAACAGTTGCTCATTGGTTGCCCTCTGCCTTTGGCTTTTGTTACTCCCACCTTAGTAAAGCTACTAAAGGCACGGTTAAGGCATATTCCACTATAGCCTTATCTTCTTATGTGACATATTGGAAAGGAGTATACTGTAGAAGCATTCTAGAGGCAGCAACCTGGTCCTCTCCCCATACCTTTACAAAGCACTGCAAACTCCATTTATTCTCCAGTACCAGAACAGGCTTTGTTAGGACTATTCTCCAAGGGCTCCTAGATTCTTATCTTTCCTCTTCCCATGTAGAGTATGCTTTGCAAATCTACCCATATGCTACTGAAGCAGTGTAAATAAAGGACATATTACAGTTGTGCAAGTCCTACTTATCTGTAATAGTTTTTGGGCAGCACCCACCCAGCATCCCCCTTATTTTATATGCAGTTTGATGGTATTCAACCTTGTTGTGCTGTTGATTGGCTTTAGTTATTTGTGTTGGTGTTTTTTGACTGTGAATTAGTTGGTTTTGGGGTAATTCTTGCTTCTGGTCTTCATTGGTTCTTCCTTCTTAACATTAAAAGCTACCTGAACAACTAATTTTCTGTGTCAGAGGTTAGGCTTCCCCCTATTGGCAGAGGCTTAGCCAATCTCCTATCACAAAGAGTCAGTGAAAAGGATTCTAAACTCAGGAAAGCTGTGCAGGCAGAGAACCCATATGCCATGGAGGCAGTGTGAAATTTGAAAATCTACTGTTGCAAGTAAGATGTATTGGTTCATAGGTAGGTGCTAGGCTATCTGCCCAAGGGCATTTATAAGCCTAGCCAGAGTGTGTCTGCTTTCGCTGCCCCATTGATTAATTAACTGATCTTCTGTCAAGCAGAGCCAATGAAGTGATCCTAGGAGTGTATTTTCTGTTACCCATCCACTCGTCAAGGTTTCTCTTGAGTGTTAGTGAGGGGCTCTGCCTGATGTAATTTGGAATTTTGTTCCAAAGCATGGGGAGTCTGTAACAGGAATCTATCCCTCCAGTATGTTCTATTTATTGTTATGGCGAGGTTTAGCTCACTAGGGCGCGTGACTCACAGTGACTTGGATTTCTTTAGGTGGAGCATGTCCATCTATTCTGAGTTGGACATGGCTTTGTAAGTCAGGCAGAGACCACCTCTGAGCAAGCGATATGCCACTGAGTACAGCCGGAGTTTTTTCAGTCAGGCTGCATAGGACATATGTTTGAGGCCAGTAATCCTCTTAGTGAGGTACTTTTGCGGTCTTCCAAGCTGTTGGAAGTGTCTTGTGAGGTACATCCCAAATGGGGCATTGTACTCTATGATGGGTGTAATGAGTGACGAGTAGAGGGGCACTGTAACCTCTTTATTTCTAGATGCGAACCCTTTAGTAATTAGATGGGCCACATAGAAGGATGTCCCAACTATTATGGCAATATGATTGTCAAAGGAGAGATTACTATCTACCTGGGTCCCCAGATCTCTTATTACCTCTTCTGTATTAAGGGGGCTGGCACCTATGTGGTAATTCGTGGGTGTTTTGTTTTTCCCAGACGGAATGACTATGCATTTTTTGGCATTTAGCTTGAGGCCATGATTTTGACACCAGGTGTCCATCTCAGTAAGGCCCTTTTGGAGGATGTCCTTGTCAGCCGGAGAGTCAGTTATGGCTCCCAGTTTGCAGTCATTGGCGAACTTGGTTAGCTATAGTCCTCCTGTGTTTGCTTGTACTTCTGAGAAGTATATGCCGAACAGTAGGGGTCCCAGGACCGAGCCTTGTGGGACACCACTTGTGATTGGTTTAGAGTCGGACCTGGAGCCCGCTTTTGTTACCATGTGAGGTTCTGTCTGTAAGCCAGTTGACAACCCATCTCGTGACGTAGGGGTTTATGTTCAGGCTGGTGAGTTTTTCTGTAATACCCGAGTGGGGAATGGTATTGAAAGCCTTGGCGAGGTCAAGGTAGGCTGTGTGAACCACCTTTCCCTCGTCTATGGCCTTGGCGGCTGTCTCGAAGAAGTCAACCAGGTTTAGTAGGCATGATCTTCCCTTAACAAAGCCAAACTGGGTCAGGTCAAGTGTTTGGAGGTTCCCAATGTCTTTGTTAATGAGTTCCATGATGATGCGCTCCATAGCCTTGCAGAGCAGGCTAGTCAGGCTTATGGGGCGATAGTTACCAGGGTCAGTTGTGGCCCCTCCTTTGTGGAGAGGAATAACCGTTGTTGTGCATCATTCTATGGGCACGTAGCCTGTGGAGAGGCTGAGGTTGAACAGCGTGTTTAGTTGAGGGGTTAGCTCGTTCTGTAGTTTGTGCAAGATGCAGCCTGGGACACCATCTGGTCCCATTGATGCTGTGTTTTTGGCTTTTGAAAGGCCTGTTTTCACCTGTGTGTCTGATTTTTGGGACACTACACTTTTCCGGTATTATTGTGGGCCCTTTTGGAGGTGAGAGGGGGGTGAAGTTTGCACTGAATCCATCTGCCAGGATGTTGGCAATATCAGTAGGTTCAGTATATTTTGTGCTATTTTGCACTAGTTCAGTGCATATCTGCGAGTTGCCACTTAGATTCTTAACATAGCTAAAGAAGGCTTTGTGGTTATCTTTTGAATCCTTGACTGTTTCTTTTGAAGTTAGCCTTGGATGATTTCATGAGGGACCTCAATTTCTTACTGATACTGATCAGGGATGTATTTCCTTCTTGGGATTTGCTTTTTTTCTGAACTAGCTTCCTTCTTCTTTTCTATAGCCTGTTTATTGCAGGGGTCCACCAAACTGGTTTCCTTCACTTAGAAGAGTGAGTCTTGGTTTTGCTAGGGATGGCACAATCCATGCATCATTGTAGGTGCTCATAGAGTGCATTTGTAAAAGTTTCTGCACCTTAGGCAGTGTTATCCTTTAGCGTGGGGGCTGTGAAACTTACCACCTCTGTCTTAAGTAAGGTGAAGTTTGCTTTAGAAAAGTTTTTTACTGTGGTTTCCTTAGTTTGGGGGGGGGGGGTGGACATCCAGAGTGATTAGTTTATGGTCTGATCTAACCAGTGACGGGTTGACCTCCGGTTTGAAACACCTGTCGTCAATTTTGGTGATGACCAGGTCCAGTATGTTTTCACCTCTGGTAGGGGAGTTTACCAGCTAATCCAGGGCGTTTGAGTTGATGATTTCCAGGAAGCGCTGGGCCTGGGAATTTGTACTCGGGTAGTTTTCGCAGTGAATGGTAGGGTAATTGAAATCGCCCAATATCAGGGTGTTTGGTAGGACCTTCATGTTTTCCAGTGTCTCCAGAAAGGTGGAATGGTGGTCCTGGGTCATGGAGGGTGATCTGTAGCAGGCCACAATTTGCATTGCAGATTTGCCGAATGTTAGTTGCAGATGGATGATCTCAGAGGTATCATGCTGCTCCACTAACCTGGAAGTGTAAATATCCTTGATGAATATGGATACACCCCCTCCTTTTGTGTTTCGGTCAGTGTTCTGTGGCCGAAACGTATGGTATGAGTTGTAGCCCAGTAGTGCTGGGGTGCTCTCTGGAGCCTTGAACCAGGTTTCAGTTACTGCACAGATGTCGACGTTCTTACTGAGGAGTGCTTCAAGCGCGTGCATTTTGAGATTTAAACTCCTGGCATTGAGTAGCATAACCCTCAGTTTTTTGTTAATTATGCTGTTTACGGAGGTGGGTTTGACTTTTGAGCCTTGCCTAAAAAAGCACTATGGGGGCAGCAAGAGCCTTGGCCAGTATTCGAAAGCCTAGGGGTGACAGGTGCAAGCTGTCTCTTGCGAAGCAATGCGGCTTGTTGAGCATGTCTTCCCATGCTGACAGACACTGGATCCCCTTTGAGTGACAACAGAAGCTTAGCCAGTTGTTGAAATTGATCATTTTTTTCTTTATACTGAGGTGTCATTCTTGGTGAGACCAGAATGCTACTCAAGGTCAGGGTCATACCAGCCTGGGCTACATGATCAGAGAGCTTTTCCACGTCTCTTTTCATGTAGTCCAGGGAGGTGCATCTCAGGTCATTCACACCAACATGAACAATGACAGAGTCATATTTGTACTTGTTCTGGAGTGACCGGAGTGCTTGTGTTACGTGGCGGATTCTGGCTCCCGACAGGCAGCTAGCAGTAACCTTCTGCTTGTCCAGCCTACTGAGTGGGGCTATAAAGTCGCCTATTACTAGTGTGCTTGGTATGTTGTTTCACCTTAAAGGCTGTGATTGTGTGGCACACTGATATTGTTTTTTTTTTTTTTTTTGTGTTGTCTGGTTTGTAACGGGAAGTGCAGGTTGTTTGGGTGTCTGCTTTGGAGGTCTCTGATGTTTTTGCAGGTTTTTATTTAGAGCCTCCGAGTATGATTTTGTGTATTTATGTGTTTTTTTTTTTGCCAGTGCTGTTTTAGTAGGTCTGTGTGTGGCTGGAGTTGTGGTGCAAGTGTTAACCTTCTCCTCTTGACTGTCTGTTCCAGTCTTGGGTGGAGACAGCTTAGCTTCCAGTTTGGCTGTATAATTGCATCTCTCGCATATGTCAGTGTTTTGTGGTAGGAGGAGAGGGTTGTCTTTGTACATGAGGCAGTTGTAACATTGCCTCAGGATACCCAGATTCACCAGATGGACTGGAGAGTGCACCTGAAGTTGCCCTTTGGTCATGCCTGAATAGTAGGGTGAGCTGATTAGTCGCTTGGTTGGTGAGGGGTGAATAAAGAGCCTTGCCCTGCTGGGCAATCAGTGTCAGGGTATATTAGTGCTTGCTATTAGGTATGAGCAAGTGCTGGGCTGTAAGATGCTTTTTGAGTGCTTAGGTTGAGAGTTAGACTAGTTTCAAGGGAAAAACTGAAGAGGGGACTTAGTGGAGCCGGGAATAATTTAACTGTAGCTAACTGGCACTGCCCGGTGCGCAAAAACATGCAAACGCGTTTTTTATGGTAGGGAAATGAAAGAGAGAGAAATTAGCCCAAAATGGCCAATAAACTACTAACTTCTGGGCTGGAACCACTCATTCAGGGACAGGTAGGTTGCTCAAAGCTCCCCTCTCTCACAGGTGAACAGAGAAACTTCCTTCTATCCAAGTAAGGTACGGGCAACTCAGAAACTAGTATCACAGCCCTGAATTCAGCACTAGCATGAAAACTGGACTAGAAAGGCGGGAAACAAGGATTTTTTTTTTTTTTTTTTTTTGAAAAGATAAGGCTAAAACAGCTTTAAGTAACTACAAACGATCAGAAAAGGCTATCGCACTTTACTGTGTAGCCTACAACAGTTAAACAAATTATTTAAACAAAAAAAAATTTTAAAAGTTCAGGCAGTCAAATAAGTACAATATGTGAAAAAAAAACAAGCTTTTAAATTACAATAAACGCTGGAAAATCTGCTTTTAGGAGGAAAACAGTACAGCAAGAAAGTACAGAAAACTGATAATCACTCCAAAGTGTCTCTCCTAAGCTGGAAGGCTTGTATCAGTTTAAGGCTTTCTAGTGCTACCAGTAGGTTAGTTACAGGAAAGATGGGAAACAAGCGCAGATGTGGTCTTTTAAACCAGAAAGTTGAAAGGGATGGATAAACTGTCCAAATGGTCAGTAAACTACAATTTCTGGGCCAAAACACTCTCTTCCCATGGAGGATAGGCTACCTAGTGCTTGCCACTCCCACTGATAAGCTACAAGGCTTTCCTCCAACACAGAAAGGCTTGGGGGCTCAGAAGCTTACTAGCAGTCCTGGATACAGCAACTCTGTAACCTGACTAGGCTAGTTATAGGAAAGGTGGGAAACAGGCACAAGTGCGGCTTTCAAACCAGAAAGTTGAAAGAGATTAAAAAAAACTGCTCAAACAGCCAATAGCTACAATTTCTAGTCCAGGGACCACTCCTCTTGTGGTAGATAAGTACCTGATGCTTATCACTCCCACTGATAAGCTAGAAGGCTTCCCTTCAACATGGAAAGGCTTGGGGGGCTCAGAAGCTTACAAAGAGTCTTGGATACAGCAAATCTGTACCTGGACTGGACCAGTAACAGGAAAGGCAGGAAACAAGCGCAAACACAGGCTTTTAAATCAGAAGGTTGAAAGAGATGGAAAAGCTTTCCAAACGGCCAATAAACTATCATTTCTGGGCCAGAAACCACTCCTCCTGTGGTAGATAGGTTACCTATTGCTCACCACTCCCACTGATAAGCTAGAAGGCTTCTCTCCAACACAGAAGGGATTGTGGGGCTCAGAAGCTTACCAACAGTCCTGGATACAGCAAATGTGTACCTGGAGTACACTAGTTATAGGAAAGGCGGGGACAAAACGCAAAACAGGCTTGTAACCAGAAAGTAGAAAGAGATGGAAAAACTGCCTAAACGGCCAATGAACTACAATTTCAGGGCCAAAACCCACTCTTCCCGTGGTAGATAGGCTACCTAGTGCTTACCACTCCCACTGATAAGCTAGAAGGCTTCCCTCCAACACAGAAGGGATTGTGGGGCTCAGAAGCTTACCAACAGTCCTGGATACAGCAAATCTGTACCTGGACTATACACTAGTTATAGGAAAGGCAGGGACCAAATGCAAAACGGGCTTTTAACCAGAAAGTAGAAAGAGATGAAAAAAACTGCCCAAATGGCCAATGAACTACAATTTCAGGGCCAAAACCCACTCTTCCCATGGTAGATAGGCTACCTAGTGCTTACCACTCCCACTGATGAGCTAGAAGGCTTCCCTCCAACGCAGAAAGGCTTGGGGGGGGGGGCTCAGAAGCTTACCAACAGTCTTGGATACAGCAAGTCTGTATCTGGACTTGACTAGTTACAGGAAAGGCAGGAAACAAGCTTAGAATTTTTTTTGTTACAGAAAAGCAGCTAAAACAGCAGTAAATACAATTCATATTGTAGTACAGGCCAGCACACCCGAGCATGTAGCAACACTACGGCAAATACAGTTCAAATAAATGCAATTAAATTAACAAATGACTAAAAAACAAGTGCAGAAGGCAGTAAATTAGAAGGCTACTAACAAGCAGTAATAAGTGCAGAGTAAGAGCAACTGAACAGATAGCACGCAACTAAGACAGTTACAGTAAGAGCAGATGAATTATATATATATATATATATATATATATATATATATATATATATATAATTTTTTTTTAGGGGCTACAGGGGTTGTCCTTCCCAAATGCTCTCTTTGTACACAGTAGGAGTGCCTGAAAACTGCACTCAGTTGAGTAAGCAAATGAGATGGGCCCAGAAGGAGTATCCAAATACAAATCTACAGGAGGAGCGGGCAATTTCAAAGCCACCAACATTAATATCAAAACAAGAATGGGGAGGGTGGGTGGGGAACTAACTGTAGAGAGACAGCCACAACTTCAGTTGAGTTAATACTCAGTGAAAAACACAAATAAATAAATTAAATACAGTACTATATGCAAAAGAGCAGATAAAAGTGTACTTAAATTCACTTATACGTCCAGCTGATTTCAGGTAGATGTTAGCCGGCCAAAGCTCTGATATTAAGCAGAGATAACTCAGTGTACCACTTATATAAGGCAAGACAGGATGTTAGTGATGAGCTGAAACTACCCCCACTGCTGTCAATGGCTACACAGAAATTCTGAAAAGTACTCTGTAGAGAGACAGCCACAACTTCAGTTGAGTTCATATTCAGTGAAAAACACAAATAAATAAATTAAATACAGTACTATATGCAAAAGAGCAGATAAAAGTGTACTTAAATTCACTTGCACGTCCAACTGATTTCAGGTAGATGTTAGCCGGCCAAAGCTCTGATATTAAGCAGAGATAACTCAAAATGTACCACTTATATAAGGCAAGACAGGATGTTAGTGATGAGCTGAAACTACCCCCTACTGCTATCAATGGCTACTCAGAAATTCTAAAAAGTACTCTGTAGAGAGACTGCCACAACTTCAGTTGAGT